>NC_038251.2:30318637-30381326 GCF_000004515.6 Glycine max
TCTAGTATATAAGTCTACATTTTGACCGTTGGGATCTGCTAGAAAATGTCCAGAACCCCATATGTACTACCCTTTCCACAACCAGCCATACACAAGCATTTTTCTGCACATATACAAAATTCTGCTGCACATTTCAACAGCAAAATTCTGCTGCACATTTCAACAGCAAAATTCTGCATAAAGTGCAGATTTCGAAAACCACTCTTACCTTCATCCAATTTTGCCCAAATTGAATCCTACAAGTCCCAAATCATGTATCAATCATGTCTAAACCAAGTACAAGCTTCAGACCATAGCAACTCAAAATCTAGGTATCCAAAACCCCTCAATTTAATGGATTTTCAAGGTTTGAGAAGTGAAAATGAGAATGGGGTAAATTTGGAGCAAACTCTCATCTCACACAAGTCTATAACATCAATCTACACTTGCTCAAACTGGTTTTACGCCTAAAATTCTGCCGAATCAAAATTTGACTCCTCAACACCCAATTTTACCCTAGAAATGACTCTTGCCTTCACTTTGGTCATTTGTTTTTCTCTCTTGCACAGCCCAAACTTTCTCATAAGTCCTAAATGACATTTCAAACTAGGATTAACTCCCTTTAACCTCCAAATACCACTAAATTCAGATTTGGCCTTCCAACTCTCAAAGCTTCACTCTTTTTCCACTCATAACACCATATTCTCACTTTCTAACCCTAGGTTAACCCTACCCTTCATCTTTAACAGTTTTCCATAAGCAATTTCAGCACATAAACATCACAAGCATCATCATAAAAACCCTAAAACAGAATGGGTAAGCTTGACTCACACCAAACATGGCAAGTTCAACATGCTTTCAACAAATTTCTTCACAAATAACTATCATGAAGCAGAAACCTAGCTAAACTACCCATCATATCTCCCTAAACCCAATACCCACGAAAATCAAGTGAGAAAGAAGTCTACCCAAACCTGAAATTTCAAAGTCCCACACATAGAGATGTGCTTCACAACTCCGAAAATGCCTTCCTTTCGCGATTTGGAGCAGAAATGGTGACTAAAGGTTGGAGCTTTAATGGAGGCTTCAATGGAGAGGAAGAAGAAGAGAATGGAAACGTGAGAGAGAGAGAGAGAAAAAGGCTTCTGAAATTTTGGGGCTGAGTGAGGAGAGAGAATACAACTTTCATCTACTATTATACAAACAAGGCCCTGACATTGGCTGTCAGGACCACGTGTCATGCTGTGGTTGCTTCAATTCCCGCCCAAAAATATCACTTCTTGCTACAGTGCCAAACCCGTAATTAATGCCAACACAGTTTCCCATTATCTCCACAATTCTCTCTCCACTGTTTCCATTCTCATTCTCTTTTTTTTCCTACCACCGTTCTCTCTATTTCACTCTCCCCACCCTTTCTCATTCTCATTCTCTTTTTTTTTTCCTACCACCGTTCGAAGACGATGCCTTGGTGCTGTTGTTCTCCAAATGTCGGACGGAAATGAGGGAAATGCCGAACGAAAAAATCAAAGGTTATGCTTCGTTTTCCCTTTCCATGTGCTTTTTTTCGACTTTTTCACAGCATGTTCATTGTTTCTTCTAAAGCTATCATTTTTATCTCAAAAAGCTTCGATTTTTATTGCAAAACTCCATAAATGTGCTTTGTTTTCCCTCTCCATGTGTTTTTTTTTTCGATTTTTTTCACTGCATGTTCGTTATTTCTTTAAAGCTACCATTTTTATCTCAAAAAACTTCGATTTTTATCTCTGCTTCATTTTCCCTCTCCATGTGTTTTTTTTTTATTTTTTTCACTGCATGTTCGTTGTTTCTTCTAAAGCTACCATTTTTATCTCAAAAAGCTTCAATTTTTATTTCCAAACTCCATGAATGTGCTTCGTTTTCCCTCTCCATGTGCTTTTTTTTTTTTATATTTTCACTGCATGTTCGTTGTTTCTTCTCTACTATTATACAAACAAGGCCCTGACATTGGCTGTCAGGACCACGTGTCATGCTGTGGTTGCTTCAATTCCCGCCCAAAAATATCACTTCTTGCTACAGTGCCAAACCCGTAATTAATGCCAACACAGTTTCCCATTATCTCCACAATTCTCTCTCTACCGTTTCCATTCTCATTCTCTTTTTTTTTCCTACCACCGTTCTCTCTATTTCACTCTCCCCACCCTTTCTCATTCTCATTCTCTTTTTTTTTTCCTACCACCGTTCGAAGATGATGCCTTGGTGCTGTTGTTCTCCAAATGTCGGACAGAAATGAGGGAAATGCCGAACGAAAAACTCAAAGGTTATGCTTCGTTTTCCCTTTCCATGTGTTTTTTTTTCGATTTTTTCACAGCATGTTCATTGTTTCTTCTAAAGCTATCATTTTTATCTCAAAAAGCTTCGAATTTTATTTCAAAACTCCATAAATGTGCTTTGTTTTCGCTCTCCATGTGTTTTTTTTCGATTTTTTTCACTGCATGTTCGTTATTTCTTTAAAGCTACCATTTTTATCTCAAAAAGCTTTGATTTTTATCTCCGCTTCGTTTTCCCTCTCCATGTGTTTTTTTTCGATTTTTTTCACTGCATGTTCGTTGTTTCTTCTAAAGCTACCATTTTTATCTCAGAAAGCTTCAATTTTTATTTCCAAACTCCATGAATGTGCTTCGTTTTCCCTCTCCATGTGCTTTTTTTTTTTTTATTTTTTCACTGCATGTTCGTTGTTTCTTCTAAAGCTACCATTTTTATCCGAAAAATGATTTATGGGTTCTTTTCTCTCCTATCTTTCTATGTTTTCTTTTTTTATTTGATTTATTTGACCGTGACTGACTATTGTTCTTCCTTTGCAACACAAAAGCTTCAATTTTTTTGTGTTTTCTGTTTTTGTTTTGTGTTATAATGACTTTTCGCAGGACAAAAGGTTAAATTTTTTGGTGTTCCTGAGCCTTCTCCGATGTACCCAAAGGCTGAAGATTTTTTGCTGGGTTTGGCAGTTCTTTGCTTGATTTGGCCGAAAAATGATTTATGAGTTATTTTCTCTCCTATCTTTCTACGTTTTCTTTTTTCATTTGATTGTGGCTGACTATTGTTCTTCCTTTGCAACACAAAAACTTCAATTTTTTTGCGTCTTTTGTCTTTGTTTTGTGTTATAATGACTTTTCGTAGGACAAAAGGTTAAATTTTTTGGTGTTCTTGAGCCTTCTCCAATGTACCCAAAGGCTGAAGCTCTTTTGCTGGGTTTGACAGTTCTTTGCTTGATTTGGCCTAAAAATGATTTATGGGTTTTTTTCTCTCCTATCTTTCTACGTTTTCTTTTTTCATTTGGTTTATTTGATTGTGGCTGACTATTGTTCTTCCTTTGCAACACAAAAGCTTCAATTTTTTTGCGTCTTCTGTCTTTGTTTTGTGTTATAATGACTTTTCGCAGGACAAAAGGTTAAATTTTTTGGTGTTTTTGAGTCTTCTTCGACATAAAGTTATCACCGAGAGCAAATAGTGTTCGGCATTTGAAGGACAGGTTTGTGACGTATTTCATTTCTCCTTTTGATTTATGGGTTCTTTCAGTATAAAAGATTGAATTTTTTTGTGTTCCTTAGTCTTTTTTGTGTTCCTCGCTACATGGTCATTCTTTCTCTTAAAGCTACGATTTTTTTCTTTTTCTTTGCAGGGGAAAGCTTCGTTTTTTTCTTTTACTCAGATGAACATAGTTCGATTGCCGATGTTCTGCCTTAATAGCACAATACTGAAGAATATGGATCTTTGTGTTGCATTCGCTACCTATTTTTATCTTTTTTTTTGTTGCATGTTTGAGTTCCTTTCTTTATCATGTTCATTTTTGTATTACTTGGAAAAAATGACGTTTATTACTATGATTAACTTTGATGTTCACGAGTGATCTTCAGTCTTCTCTAATGTTCCCGTTCTTATTATGACAACGTATTGTACAAAATCCCTATATTCTTGGCATTTATACTTATACCGATTAAAAATAAAATAAAAATTACTTTTAATGTTTTTGCATTTTGTTTCCTTCAATTTCGCACTATTTTATGCCTTTTACGTTCTTATTATGGCTACGTTTTTTGAATTTTGTTTATTTTGCTTTCGTTTTCAATGAATTAATGTTTCTAAGAAAAATTAATTATTTGTATTCTATTCCAAGACGTTTGTCTTTCCAATACGCTTTTTTGGTTCCAAGACACTTGCCTTTCCAATGCATTTTTCTGTTCTCAAGACTTGGCTTTCCAATGCACTTTTCTTTGCCTTTCCAATATGCTTTTCTATCATGATGCTTTTAGTCATCATTATAATAAATAAGACTTGGTTTTTCAATGTATTTTTCTGTTGCCAAGACTTGGCTTTCCAATGCATTTTTCTTTGCCTTTTCAATATGCTTTTCTATCATGATGCTTTTAGTCATCATTATAATAAATTAATTATTTTAAAATTTAAATGTTAACATAAGATTAATATTTCAAACGAATAATAAATAAATAAATAATAAATATAATTTAAAAATATAAAAGATTAAAATTAAACTTAAAATTTAATTTATTCAAATAAAACAAATAATTAAAATGAAAAAAAAACCCACACATGAGTAAGGTCTAGCTTGGTAAAACAGTGTACCTCTTATCAGTATAATTTTTTAGAATTAGTTATTGTTTTAAGTGTTTTCTACAATTTTCCATGTTTTGAGTGAAATATTTTTAGCCATTTCTACTTTTGGGTGTTTTCTTCCATTTTCTATGTTTTGAATGAAATGTTTTCATCCATTTCTCCTATCGCCATTGAGATGGTTTAGCTTGGAATCCTCGCCAATCTTCCTCAAAAGATTTGTATTTATTTAATTAACGAATCTTATCTTCGAAATTACTAAAACATATTTTAGGCTATTTTCCGGCAACTGATTGCCAAATTTTTCCCATAATGTTTTATTCATGACGATCGTTTCCTATTGAACGTAATAATAATAATTAAAGCATAAAAAGGAGATTGGATACTTCGGTTTGGGATAAGGAGATGACGAGATAAGACCCTTTTGGTACATAATTTAGCCTTTATTAATTATTATATAAATTAAATTTTATCATTTTTTTATGAGTTGGAATTATATTTTATCAATTTAAATATATCATATTAAGTTTTTCTATAAAATATACTCCGTGTGTAATTGTGTATAATTATAATTGATAAATTTATGCTTTGAATAACTTTTATGTGCTAACTTTTATTTACTAACTATTATATTGAATATTTTTTCAATAAGTTTGAGTTTATAAAATTTTAATATAATTAATAGACAGTATATTGCTTTTAATATTTGTTTACGTTTAAATTTTTTATAAAATTATGCTTTGCAAATTTTATTTTTATATCATAAACAATTTTTTTTAGCATCTTTGGTTCTTATACTTTTCCTTTTGCTAATAACTTTAGTCTTTAATATGGAGTAACAAGTGAATTGATGGTGTCACAATCACTTTAACAGTTCAATAGCATATTACATCGTCAAAATATTTAATAGAAAAATTACATGTAATTTCTTTTATAAGTTATAATATTAAAAATCTTTACGTGTAGAATAACTCACACTAATAGCGTAAAATAATTTATATATTTTAAAAAAATAAAAAAAAATCTTTAAGTAAAGTTAATTTTTTTTATCAAAAATAAGTTTCATACTTGAATCAAAGAGTAGATATTTAAAAATTTTATTGAAGAGTTAGATATTTTAATTATGTTAGTTAAAAAAATAAGATTAATGTTTCAAACGAAAAATCAATAAATAATTAATAAATATAATTTAATGTCAATCATCATCAAAATAAATCAAATTCATCAATGTCAATCAGCATTTAAAGTCTTGAATAAGTTTGTCTCCTTTTGATTCTCCATGATCCTCTAAACTAATTAGAACGTATTGATTTTAAATACTATTAAGAAGTCTACAATTATTTATATATGCAATCAATTTATTCATTCATTTTTGTTCACCGTGCAACCTCTCATTCACTAGAACAACAAGTTACTAATGATCTACAATTGGATGAGGTTAGTTTCAAATTCATATTTTATTTAATGTATTTTTTTCTGTCAATACTTAAACATTATTATTATCGAAATAAACAAAATTATATAAGTGTTTACATGTAGTAATAATTTATATTTATAAAATCTCAAATATTATTAAAACCAGGTTCCCTTTTGTATTTATTTTTGTCTTAATCATCGTCAATTTATAAAAATTTAATGATAATATCATTTTACTTAACAATCAATCTTAAATATTACACTATCAATCTTAAAAAGTAATTTTGGCGTCCAGTTATTCCTAATTAGTAGGAACTTAACAATCAATTATATTTAAAAGTATGTTTTATGGATTTAAAAATTAAACAAAAAGTTAGGCAAATTTAAAATATTTTTCCATTAATAGGTACTGAACAATCAATTTTGAATCTTCTGTTAGTATATGAAAATAATCATGATTTTCAAATCACTAAACATATTCTGTTTAGATATGTAAATAATCATAATTTAAACCTTTCCATTAATGTCCTTAACAATCAGTTTTAAATATAGTTAGTATATTAAAATATTCACGATTTTCTAATTAATAAACATAATAATTTAGCAGTTAAGTTATTCCTAATTATTAGGTTCTTAACAATAAATTTTAAATATTACCATATCAATTTTAATCAATTATTAAAATCAGGTTCACTTTTGTATTTATTTATGTCGTAATCATTGTCACTTTATAAAAGTTTGATCAATTTTAATAAGCATATTCTGTTAGGAAATCAAAATAATGATAATTTAAACATTGACTTATTCCTAATTAGTTTGAACTAAACAATCAATTTTAAATATTACACTATCAATTTTAACATTTTATTCAAATTAGCTTCAATTTTGTATTTATTTTTGCCAAAGTCATTTTCAATTTATTAACATTTAATTAATAACCATATTTTATTTTTATTTTGGTTATTTTTTATTTCATTCCGAACTACTTAACAATTTTATTAGGATATTGAAATAAACATAATTTGCACGTTGACTTATTCCTTTTTTATTTTGTTTTATCTTTAGTAATTAAAATCAATATAAGATGATTTATAATAACCCATACTGTTCAACCAAACGTATTTCCAGATGAGATCTCCATTCTTTTCTTTGTGTGGTCTTTTTCGGTTACCATCTGTTATGTTCTATGAATTTTAATTGTAGATTAAATTTGGACGAAAGATTTATGCTCTGTAATTTTTGTGTGTGTATTACTTTCTTTAATTTATGGTGGAGGAGATTCAATTAAAAAGAAGAAAAAAAATGCAGTCAACAATTTAAAGGCACGGGCTAACACTACTAATACCTGATTTTAGTCATGTGTGTCCCAAATGTCCTCTAATCAAAAAGAGGGAAAAAATACAGCCAACAATTTCAAGGCACAAACTAACATTACTAATATCTATTTTTAGTCATGTCCATCCCAAAGATTCTTCAATAAAAAAAAGACAAAAAAATACAGTCAACAATTTTAAGGTATAAACTAACACTACTAATATCTTATTTTAATTATGTGCATTCCAAAGGTTCTTCAATAAAAAAAAAAAAGAAATACACCCAACAATTTGAAGGTACGGGCTAACACTACTAATGTCTGATTTTAGTTATGTGCATTCCAAAGGTTCTTTCATGTGCCTTTTTCTCATACTTTTATTAATGTTGTAAGTTCAATACCTTTGGGTATCGAACAATTTTTCAATTCCATTTTAATTTTAACTGAACAGTTTATGGCTTGCTTTAATTAATTCTGAATTTATTTTGTTGACTTATATTTTTATCATTTCTTTTTCCTGCCCCTTGATGTTTCATGACTTAGTGCTCTTGATGTTTCATAACTTAATGAGGTACATATTATTCAATCATGTAATCGTTTGATTCACATATTTTTACTATACATCCTTTCTTTTATTCCAAACAATATCAAACAATATATAATATTTACACATTACCTTAAAATTATGTTTTATTACCTACATGTAACTCAATATTAGTTTCAAATTCATATTTTATTTAATGTATTTTTTTTGTCAATACTTAAACATTATTATTATCCAAATAAATAAAATTATATAAGTGTGTACATGTAGTAATAATTTATATTTATCAAATATCTCCTTCTGATTCTCTATGATCATTCAAATTAATAGGAACGATGACTCAAACTAAGAGGAGATATTTCAAATTTTTATTGAAGAGTTAGATATTTTAATTATGTTAGTTAAAAAAATAAGATTAATTTTAACATAAGATTATTGTTTCAAACGAAAAATAAATAAATAATTAATAAATATAATTTAATGCTAATCATCATCAAAATAAATCAGTTTTATCAATGTCAATCAACATTTATTAGTTTTTTTATCTTTTGCGTTTAATTTGTTTCAGTTTCCTTTCAATGAATGTTTCTTGGACTATTAACAAGTCTACGGTACAGACCTTGACACATGTTTCAAAATCATATTTTATTTAATGTATTTTTTCTGCCAATACTTAAACATTATTATTATCCAAATAAACTAAATTTTCAGTCATTTCATAATGAATTTTAACACTATTGATAAAAAAAGTTAATGTTTATACAAAAAATGAGTATGTCTCCTTTTGATTCTCCATGGTCACTCAAACTAATTGGAACGACTTCATTTACAATAGCATTAACAACTCTACGGTACAGACCTTGACACATGTTTCAAATTCATATTTTATTTAATGTATTTTTTCTGCCAATACTTAAACATTATTATTATACAAATAAACTAAATTTCCATCATTTCATTATGAATTTTAACACTATTGATAAAAAAGTTAATGTTTATAAAAAAAATTAGTATGTCTCATTCTGAGTCTCCATGCCCACTCAAACTAATTTGAACGGTTTCATTTGTAATATCATTAACAAGTCTACGGTACAGACCGTGACCCATGTTTCAAATTCATATTTTATTTAATGTATTTTTTTTTCTGCCAATACTTAAACATTATTATTATCCAAATAAACAAAATTATATAAGTGCATACATGTAATAATTTATATGTATGAAATTTCAAATATTAGTATGAGCCCGTGCGTCGGCACGGGCGTCTCTCTAGTTTAGTTTAAAAGAAAGGCTTTTCTCTTTTCCTATTATTTTATTTTAAGCTATGCCACATGTCTCCATTTGAGTGGAGCCAAAAAGGGCCCACTTTTCTTTTGATGTGACCCATACACAGCCACAGGAAGTGAGAAAAATCTGACCTTTGAAACGCTAAAATCCTGCCTCGGTTTGCATGCCGTTTCTCTGGTTTCAGTCCCTCGTGTTTCTCTGCACCTGTCGAGGCCAGTTTTCGAAAGTAGGCAATATATATATCAAAACACTCAGAATGAAACCCCGAGCGTGGTTCAGAGGTTGGTTTTGTTAAATTTTAATTTGCACGCAAAACGATGATTTTAGACTTACTAATTGAGAGTTAACCCATAACTATCCAGTTATGGATTTCTCTTCGTTAATTAGCCTAACCCGCATATCTTTCCCCCCAAAATACCTACTTCTATCAGGAATATACATATATACATACACTGAATAATACTTATATATATATAGCCATTCAAAATGCACCGTTTACAAAAATTCCGGGTAGAAATTTTCAGGATGTCACAAAGAAGCTCACCACCATAGGAGGCCATGGATAAGAGCTTGGAGGAAGAAGGAGATGAATGAAGGGAGAGGGAGAGAAGAGCACGAAAATTTGTGCTCTAAATGAGCTTTGAAATCTGAAGTTTAATATTCAAATGATCAAAGTTGAAAAAAATGCACACACATGACCTCTATTTATAGCCTAAGTGTCACACAAAATTGGAGGGAAATTCAAATTTCACTTGAATTTGAAATTGAATTTGTGGAGCCAAACTTTGGAGCCAAAATTTAACTAATTATGGTTAGTGAATTTTAGTTATGGTTCAGCCCACTAATCCAAGATCAATTCCAAGATTCTCCACTAAATGTGCTTAGGTGTCATGAGGCATGAAAAGCATGAAGGACATGCACAAAGTGTGACTATATGATGTGGCAATGGGGTATTGTAAGCAAATGCTCACCTCCCCCTCTAAAATTTAATTGTATTGGGCTTCTACCAATTCAATTAAATTTATTTCCAACCACACACATCAAATATCCACTTAGTGCATGTGAAATTACAAAACTACCCCTATACAAAAAACTAGTCTAGGTGCCCTAAAATACAAGGGCTGAAAAATCCTATATTTCTTGGGTACCCTACCTACATTATGGAGCCCTAAATACAAGGCCCAAAAATAATGAAACCTTAATCTAATATTTACAAAGATAAGTGGGCTCGTACTTAGCCCATGGGCCCGAAATCTACCCTAAGGCTCATAAGAACCCTAGGGCCTTCTCTTGCATCTCTGGCCCAATCTACTTGGAGTTTTCTATCCAATGCCCTTGCGGGGTAGGATTGCATCACACACCATACCACCCCCAGACCAATGGACAGGCAGAAATTTCTAACAGGGAGATCAAGAGAATTTTAGAGAAGATTATGCAGCCAAGCAGGAAAGATTGGAGTACCAGGCTTGATGATGCTCTTTGGGCACATCGGACTGTCTACAAAGCACCCATAGGAATGTCTCCTTATCGGGTTGTCTTTGGAAAGGCATGTCATCTTCCAGTGGAAATTGAGCACAAAGCATACTGGGCAGTGAAGACTTGCAACTTCTCTATGGATCAAGCTGGTGAGGAAAGAAAGTTGCAACTGAGTGAGTTAGATAAAATCCGCCTAGAAGCCTACGAGAATGCCAAGTTCTTCAAAGAAAAGACCAAGAAGTTCCATGATAGCATGATAGTTAAGAAGGACTTCATGGTTGGGCAAAAAATGTTATTGTATAATTCTAGGCTTGACTCATGAGTGGTAAGTTGAGGTCTAAGTGGATTGGTCCTTTTGTTGTTACTAATGTTTTTCCTTATGGTACAGTTGAGATCAAAAGCGACTCCACAAACAAGAGCTTTAAGGTCAACAGACATCGACTTAAGCCATTCCTCACAAACCCTTCTTTAGTGGAAGTAGTGGTGGAAAAGATTTCCTTACTCCACCCTACTCTTCCTCCACCATGACTTAGGGAGTTCTTCTTTTCCTATCTCCTTCTTTTCTTTTATTACACTTGTCCGATTCTATTTGATGGTTTAATTGTTTTTAATCTTTTAATTGTGCTACATTGAGGACAATGTGTTGTTTAAGTATGGGGGGGGGGGGGGGGGGGGGAGTGTTCTTTGGTTTTGCTAGTTTTGTCGGTTTTGTTAATTTGTTAGTTGTGTTAATTTGTTAATGTTGTTAGTTTCGTCGGATTTCTAGTTTAATATTTTGGGTCAATTTTGTGTGCATGTACGACTTTGCATGGTTTTCTTTGAATTATAGGATATGTTCAAGAAATGGGTAATTGTTTTGAAAATAAAAGTTCTTGACATTTTGTGACTTGAAATCCTTGATTCTCCTCTACATGCCATGATAGTTTTGAAAGCTCAATTTGAAAGTGATGAGTTTACCTTTGTGAGAATTTGAGCCATCCATCGTCATAATCATTTGGTGTGTTTTGCCCCATTGATTGCTTGCACAATAGCCTTGGCTTGATTCTTGTTGATGCTTCCTAATTCACATGAATATTTGGAAATGATTGAGGCAATTTTGTTCTTATAAGCTTCTAGACAAATGGACTTACCTTGAATTAATTCCTTTGATAGCCCTTTTGAGCCTTGTTTTCCTTTCCTTGTTTTGAAGCTCACTACAAGCCTTAAATGAAAAACCATGATATCACCATATCCTTAAGGAATTTTGGAGCTTAGGAATTGTTTTGGGAATAAGTGTGGGGGTTTTTGTTTCATTGGATAATATGTTTGTTGGCTATGCTTCATGATGTATTTTTGGGCCATAATTGATGTACATTGTATATTGGTTAAATGTTGGACATGCTGAATGAAATGCTGTTTCTCAAATGTTTCTTGTTTCAAAAAAAAAAAAATTCGAAAAAGAAAAAGAAAAGCAATAAAGTTGAGTGAATAAGAACTTAAATGGAAAAAGAATGATGAGACTCTTGGTTCTACTCTTTATGTTTAAATTTTATCTTTAGGTCTTCTTATTTTTTTCTTAATATGCACTTATTCCTCATTGCTCCTCTATTCCTTTGGGATTTAGCCACTTATTCCATATTTTTCCTACCTTGTCCTTGGCCCCATTACAACCTTAAAAAGACATTTTGATCCTCATGTGCTTGTGTTTATGGGTTGATTGTCAATTTTAGAATCTTGCCAAGTTTATGTGGTGTTTGTTTTCATGGGTGCTTTGAGGGTAAATAGTAGCCTAGACACTTGAGAGATAGAGTGTATATCTTGTGAGGCTTTATCACTTTTCATTCTTGAGCTGATTAACTATTTTGCCATGATTGGGTTGCTTGGATGATTTTCATGAATGTCTTAACTTTTCGGATCTCCTTATGTTAGATGTTACCCATTACTTTCATTCCTTGATGTTCATTGAGAAATATGTGAATGTTTTTGTTTGTCTCTCTTTGATATCCTTGGATTTTGTTCTTTGTTTTATTTTGCCCAGGAGTGCAAAAGGCTAAGTATGGGGGGTTTTGATGTGTCATCATTTTCTTCTATTTCTTAAACCCTTTTTGCACCATTTTAATTACTGATTAATCTTAATTGTCAAATTAATTAGGCAGTTTTATTATTTGGGCTCATTTAGCTAATTTGTTGTTTTTAATCTAATTTCAGGAATTAATAAAACATTGGGCTTAATCTGGGTTTTGGTTGTGGACTTGAAGAGGGCAAATAAAGCAGTGCTTACCTTAGTTAATTTCTAATTAGGAGATTGCGATTTTATTTTATGTGGTTCAATGTTTATTTTGTTTTGGGCCAAAATATTGTAATGGGCCCAGTGACTTTGAGTGACTCTTTTTAAATAGCAGCCTTGGGATTCGTGCAAGGCTATTCTGTTAGACTATTATTCAGAGCATAGGGTTTATGGTTTTTATGTTTTTCTGTTCTAATGCTACTGTTCACGTAATGCAATTTTCCATTTTCTGCTTCTAATTACACTTTCGTTCTTGTTTCTTCTTCTGCCTTCATTTACGTTTCTGCTTCATTTATGTTTGTGCTTCATTTATGTTTGTGCTTTTAGTTTCATTTCTGTTTTCTGTTTGAATCTATGGAAGGCTAAATATTTTGGTGTTGTTTCCTTTTGAGGACGAAGCTCAACTCTCTTTGAGGTTTTGTTTATAATGTGGCTTCCTGGCAGTTTTCCCTTCACCAGTTAACCCAAATTCGTTAACATTAATCTGTGCACGCTTCGTGTTCGATTAATTGCCTCTGAGCCTAACTTGCGTTCATGCTTAATGGACGAAGGGATAACTGGTGTATGTGTTGCCTAATCACGTATTGACAACCCTAAGTTGATTTTCGCTTAGTAAATTGAAATAGGGTTGGATTAAGTGGTTAACTGTTAGGGACGAATTCTCCATAACCCAGGACAAGAGAATGGCTTCTGAATCAGAGGAAACAACCCGTTTTTAATATTATTAGTTTCGTATTCCAGTTTACTTGTTCTGTTCTTTAAATCACAAAACAAACAAACCCCCCCAATCGTTACTGTTATTGTAAGTATATTATGAACATTTGGTTTATCATTGCTCGTTGGGAAACGACCTAGGATCACTTCCTAGTTATTGCATTTTCATGTTTATTTGATTCGGGTACGGCCTCGATGAAAGATGTTCCTGTGTTCTATGCTGAGGACAAAAATACCAAACACCAAATCCTCTAAAGTTTGGACTAATTTAAATCAAACTTCGTTTGCAGATCCCTCGTGTTGAACTTAGCCTAATTTAAACAACATTATACTCACAACATAATAAAGAAAACTAAAACCCTTCACATTATCCCTAGCAATGCAGTTATTCAGTCCCTGCTCTATCAAGTTCTAAGGAAACAGTACATTTCCCAATGCTAAAGTCCCTAATAGCACACACAAATGGGTGATCAAGCCACAAGCATGCATACAATAAGCATAGATAGAAGCAGTGAACACATAAAACAACCTTAATTAAATATGAAAAAGAGTTTACATCAACTACTCAATAAGAGTCCTCAACTTAGGGTTTTAGCCTTTCATGGCAAGGAAGCTCCTTTTACACTGAAGAAGAGGAATCCAGAGAAATTGCTTGCTTACAAAGGAGTGGGGATGTTTCCTCCACCTCTAGGAATCTCACAATCACTCAAAAACTCACTAATCTCCCTAAAAGATGAAAACTTGGCCCCTTGCTCTGCTCTATGCTCTCTGAAATTCATACTTTGAGTAGTGAACAGTTCTTTTGGCTCCATACCTTGAAATTCTGTGCAAATCAGGCTTAAAAAGGGCTTCCTGATCTCGACGTCGCGCTTAGCACGAGTAAGTGAATTTGAGCTTAGCGCCAATCTCTCGCTAAGCCGGGAAAGTGATAGACGACTCGCTTAGCGAGCTGATAACGCGCTAAGCGCGTGCTTGCGAAGCAGATGCCTTTCCAGATTCCCCTTTACTCGCTAAGCGTGCTGGTGCTGGGCTTAGTCGTTGATGCGCGCTAAGCGCATTGAGCTCGCTCAGCGCAATGACTCCTTTGGCACTTCTTCAAAATAGCTCCTTTTTGCCTTAAATTAAAGAAAATTTAACATTAATTCCATGTAAAGAGGTGTTCGACGGTCGGAAAGTGCATTGGATCACGCAAGTAGTATAAAATGGTAAGTGAATACTGAGTATCGAACTCTCAGGGAACTTGTTTTACTTGGTAAAGCTGTGGTTTAGTAAATTAGTGTCTTGGGATGAAAGTGTGGTGTGTGGTATGGACAAATATGTAAACTAAACTATTCAAAAGCAAATCACTTGAGTAGTGGTGTGTGAAGACAGATAGACAACGTGTTGGTCTTCCTACTGGGTGACTGATGTTATTAAGGATGTTTTCTACCTAACACTATTCATGTGTTCTATGTTGTCTCCTGGACTACTAAACCTCGATGTCTCGTGCATGTTCAGCCTAATCCTAATCAAGCATCATCCTCAGATGTATCTTGTTGGACTAAACTTAACCAGAACTGCAATAAGACATAACATAACAAAAACTAGGTTACCGTACCCCGATGTCTTATGAAAATACGATAAGCTAGCCATGTCCTATTAGGTTCTAAGGATCAAACCATTTCTCAATGTTGAGTGACCCTATCTAAGCATGCAGTTGCATGATCAAGG
The DNA here is from genome assembly GCF_000004515.6 of Glycine max. Lineage (NCBI taxonomy): Eukaryota > Viridiplantae > Streptophyta > Magnoliopsida > Fabales > Fabaceae > Glycine > Glycine max. Next base: position 30,333,950 of record NC_038251.2, read on the forward strand.
GAAAGACACACTAGAATTAAGTACTGATAGCATAGTGAACACATAAAACATCATTAGATTGATATACAAATATTTACATCAAGTACCCCATTGGAATAACCAACTGAGGGTTTAGCTCTCCATAGCAAGGAAGATTCCTTTACAAAAATGAGAAGAGAAGATGAAAGATAGATGAAATACAAGTAGTGGGGATGTCTTCTCCCCCTCTAGAAACCTCACAATCTCTCAAAATCTCATCTAAAGACTAAGATAATGAGTGACATAGAACCAATACAAAAACAAATGAAGGCTAATATGAAGGCCATGAAGGAACAAATGACAATGATGATGGAAGCAATGATGAGCATGAGGAAGCTGATGGAGGTCAACGCTGCTACAACTGTTACTGCCAATACTACTACTAAGAGGGACCCAATTCACCTGTTCGATTTCAATCAAGAAGGTCATCCAATCTTAGATGTAGTAGGTCAAGGAGGCGAGGCAAGGCGATGGCAAATGCGTATGGGCCTCATTATGTCTAGGTCCAGAGCAAGTCTTCTTTTCCACCATATGGTTTGCCTCCAAATTATACACTACCTACTTTTATATATGTTCATAGTGAGAATATTGGTAATTCTGCACCTGTATTCATTAAGAGTCAACAACCTCAACCCGTTCATACCCATGCCTATGTCTCTCAACCCATGGGGGAAACACATGAAGCTCCCTAAGACTACACTCTGGCCAGTTTCATGGTTTATCCGGGATATACCATTGAAGGGCATGCACTTTCTAGTGTCCTCATGCCAAATGCTCCAGGGGACCCTTATGTTTTGTGAAAGGAGGAGGACCTCCTACTATAGTCAAAAAGGAAAATTTTGATCATATAGAGGAGAGGATGTGGGCCATTGAAAAAAGAGGAAGTTATGGCTTTGCTGACATGTCAGAATTATGCTTGGTACCCAATGTGGTTATTCCTCCAAAGTTCAAGGTGTCTGACTTTGATAAATACAAGGGGACCACTTGCCTAAAGAATCACTTGAAGATGAACTGTAGGAAAATAGGGGCATATGTGAATGATGAAAAGTTATTGATGCATTTCTTCTAGGAGAGCCTTGCAAGGGCAACTATTATTTGCTATACTAATCTAGAACCCTCTCGGATCCACTCTTAGAAGGATCTAATGGATGCCTTCATTAGGCAGTAGCAATACAACTCTAACATGGCTCCAGATAAAATGCGACTACAGAACATATGCATGAGAGATAATGAATCTTTCAAGGAATATGCTCAAAGATGGAGAGATCTGGCAGCTCAAGTAGTGCCCCCGATGATGGAGAATGAGATGCACCTCATGTTGTGGCTGTAGTTCCTGTGAGGCCAAACTTTCCACTAGCCCCTTATAATCCCATTCGCTAATATCCTCCCCAGCAATATCACTACTAAGCTAATATAACTCATGTCCATTACCCACCACTCTACCAACCAAGAACACCCAATCAGCCGCCAAGGCCACCCTTAAATCGGCCCCAAAATTCACTTGTTGCACATCGAAGACTAAACACCACCCTAATACCAACCAAAACACCAACAAAGATTCCTAGAAAAAAAGCCTGTAGAATTTACCCCAATCTCGATATCAAATGCTAACTTACTCTCATATCTGTTCAATAAATGGTAGACATAAGCCTAACAAAGATTCCTCAACCTCCATTTCGCCAAGGATACAACTTGAATGTGACATGTGCTTATCATGAGGGAGTTTCAGGGCATTCCATTGAGCACTATATGACCCTGAAATATAAGGTGCAAAGTTTGATTGATGCTGGCTGGCTGAGATTTCAGGAGGACAATCACTTGTGAATTCTAATGTCGTCAAGCAATCCTATGCATGATGTTTGGGGCAATTTGAAGGTTCTTGTTAGATGTCTCCAAGGACTCATTAGGATTTTCAGGTTTATGCTATTACTATAAACAATAGTCACAATGCTAATAATATGGATGAATTTGATGCCATTGTGTCTTATTCTCTCACAATTACATCTTTGCATATTTAGTTAACCTTCACTAGAATATGAATGTATGTCACTAGCTTGTTTGCTCAAGTGACCCACACTCTAGAGTTGATCTCCAAGTCTGCCTAATTAGAAATGGTGTGTTCTACACATTTGGTGGGGTTATCATAACTTGAATAAACATTTGATTGATTGTGTTTCAAATCAATAAATAATAAGTGCAGACAATTGTTAGTCGATGAATATGACTAACTTTTGTGTATAAAACCTGTGTAAATTGTATCAAACTCCTCCAATTTATGGTTATTTTATAGTGTTGTAATTAATTTTTGTTAAAGATAGGTAATAAATACTTAGTACTTCCATTTTGTGTGTTTAATAATCATTTCCTCTCAATTTCAGGTTAATTAGGCAAGTTTGTGAAGTGCTGATTTTCATCCTCTCGCTAAGCCAATCTTCTGGCTTAGCGAGCCATCCGCTGAGCGCAACACTCCTCGGCTGAGTGCAAGGAAGAATCTGGAAGAAGGATGAGCTATGCATGTTCGCTGAGTGAAGGGTCATCCTACTAAGCGCACTGCTTCAGTCCATCCGCTGAGCGAGAAAAGCACGCGCTAAGCCGAAATCCACTAATGCACGTTGAGCGGTCCATAGTCGCGCTAAGGGCGCTAGCACAAACAAAGCCACCTATTTAAGCCTGAAATCAGATTTTGGAGAGGATTTTGGCCATTTTCTCGAAGAGCATTTGCATGTGCCAGATTCTAGAGAGAGAACGGTCCGAGTCCAGAGAGTTTTGAGAGATTTTGCTATGCGAAGACCTGCAGAGAATGGAGCTTGAAGGGGAAGTCGTCATGAGAGCTTGAGATGAGTTTGTGAGTGATTGTGAGATTCTAGAGGTGGAGGAGACATCCTCACCGCTTGTATTTCTTCAATCCTTCATTTTTTCTCTTCTTTTTGTTGTAAAGGAAGCTTCCCAGTTATGGAGAACTAAATCCTCTATTGGTTCTTCCTTGTAGGTACTTGATGTAAATACTTGTATATCTATTTAATGATGTTTTATGTGTTCTCTGTGCTATCAGTACGTCATTTCAGTGTGTTTTTGCCTTAATCACGTAGATGCATGCTTTGTTAGGGTCATTCAATAGTGGGAACTGGTCTGATTCTTAGAACTTGATAGGACAGGGCTAGTTTATCGTATTATCACGAGGGATCGGGGTACGGTAATCTAGTTGTTTGTATGTTTGTCTTAATGTGGTTCTAGTCGAGTTTAGTCCAACCAGAGGAATCTGAGGATGATGCTTGATCGGGATTAGGCTAGACTATCATGAGGAATCAGAGTTTAGCATTTCAGGAGACACCATAGAACACATGAGCATTGTTAAGTAGAGAATATCCTTGTAACATCAGGCACCTAATAGGAAGACCAACATGTTGTCTACTTGTCTTTACACATCATTACTCACGTGATTTTCCTTTTAATAGTTAGTTTACATACCTGTGCATAGTAGATACTCGAGAGTTTGATACTCGGTTCTTACCATTTTATACTACTTGCGCAATCTGGTGCACTTGCCGGGTTCCAACAAGAATCATGTGACCTCATCTTATCTTTTTAAAGTTGTATTTCATAAAAAATATTGTGAAGAGCCAGGGTCATTTGGCCTAATCTGTCTTGAGAACCTACAAAGGTCTAGGTTGGGCAATAATGAAAAAAAAACAACAAAAGAATAAGAAAGCAAAAAGAAAATTCGCCAAAAGGCAAGTGAAGCAAAAAAAGACAAAACTCCTTCAAATTTTACAAGTAAGGCACCAAAGTGCAATAAGGATTAATGTTTAAGACAAATGGAGTAGAGCCTAGCTCAAAACATTGAAATAAATAGAAGTACAAACAAGGATCTCAAGGTTCTTACTCAATATAACCCTTAAACACTCTTTGAGCCTCTTTGATCTTTTCTTTCATAGCCTTCTTACCCCCTGACCATGTTACAAGCCCAATAAAGCCCATATGGATCAAGGAATGACTATTTTTGCTTTTGGATTTGGATTCTGGAGTGGAACCCACACAAGCTTGTGATTGTTAAAAAAAAAAGAAAAAAAATAAAAAAGAGAATCCTTAAGGTTTACACTTGCACATTTGAGAAGCAAACTCATTCGACCAGGAGCTCATGGAAGGTGCTCAAAGACAATTGTGATAGTAGGGTACATCTAGTGTTAGTCACTCATGTAGACTCTCTAGGGTTCCCATGTCATCAAGAATCAGCAGGATCGATAGATCCATGGCATCCCTCTAAGATCTTAAATCAAGAGAGTTTCACTTGGTCATATACCAAAGTGTAACAACCCATTGCCATCTTTCAATGGTGCACGTGGTCGGTCCAAAAGCCTTACATTTCCTTGCTGTGGAAAATAATCGAAGTTTTTTTTTTAAAAACAAAAAGAAAGGGACAAACCCTAGGATCAATAATTTAGTTGATTGATTAAATGTCAAATGGCTCCACTGCCATCATCCAAAATTGTCAAGTGATTAAATCAAACAAAACATACACTATGAAGGAGTCTCCGAAGGGATCTGCAAAAGATAGGATGAGGTTGCATGAATTATCATATCTTTTAGAAAGAGATAGCCAATCTGTGTTTTTCACAAAAAAAATTACAAAAAGAGGGAAAGAAAGTCATAAGGATTTCATAATTTTCATGATTCAAATCCTTTTGCATTGCATTGCTAGATACAAAGCCTACATTTACTGTGTTTCACGGTGAAGTTTGCATGCCTCTTTTCATTCATCAGAATGCTTTTCAAAACTCATGCTTTATATCAGGCTATATGTGCATAGATTTCTCCTTATATGCCAGTTGCCAAAATCCAATGAACTATGCTTTCCAAAACTCATGCTTTCTAGGAGTCAACCTCTTGCTTTCATATAAGGTTGAGCCCTTGGGTACTAGTACCTATTGGTATGTTTCATAGGACTCAACTTTCTTTGCTTTATCTTTTCATAGGACTTAACGTCCTCGCAATTTTGTTTCACATGACTTAACTCCCTTTGCTACAATTTTTCATAGGACTCAACATCCTTGCCTTTATGTTTCAGAGGAGTCAACGCCATTTGCTTTTTGTTTCCTAGGACTCATTTCCCTCGCCTTTAAGTTTCACAGGATTTAACGTCCTTTGCTTTATGTTTCATAGGACTCAACATCCTCTGTCTTTATGTTTCACATGACTCAACGTCTTTTGCTTTACTTTTTTCATAGGACTCAACGTCCTTTGCTTTACTTTTTTCATATGACTCAATGTCCTCGCCTTTATGTTTCATAGGACTCAACGTCCTTTGCTTTTTGTTTCATGGGACTCAACGTCCTTGCCTTTATGTCTCACAGGACTCAATGTCCTTTGCTTTTTGTTTCATGGGACTCAACATCCTTACCTTTTATGTTTCATAGGATTCAATGTACTCACCTTTATGTTTCACAGGACTCAACATCCTTTTCTTTATGTTTACAAAGGACTCAACGTCCTCGCCTTTATGTTTCACATGAATCAACGTCCTCGCCTTTATGTTTCATAGGACTCAACTTCCTTTGTCTTTATGTTTTCATAGGTTTCAACGTCCTCTATTTTATGTTTTCCTAGTACTTAATGTCCTCTGTGTTTGTGTTTCATAGAACTCAAAGTCCTATGCTTTTTGTTTCATAAGACTCATTTTTCCTGTCGTTGAACTCAAAGTTCTTTATTTTGTTGGTACACCAAATTATTTTTTTTCCAAGATTCTTCATTCTCGTGTTGTCATCTTTCAAAGAATCATTCAAATTGAATTAGTGTCTTTGTCTTTACTTATGTTTTACTTTCAATAAAAGATAAGTAAAGAGGGGCAGTTGTCAGACCCTAATTCAGTCTAGCCCCCTCAAAAAGAAAAAAAGGAACAAAAAAATAAACAAAAAGAAAGAAAACATATAAAAAATAAAAAAGAGAAAAAGAAAAAATGTGAAAAAAGAACAAAAAATAAAAAAAAGGAAAAAAGAAAATGTAAAAGAGAAAGAAGAAAAACGAAAAAAAAGAAAACGTTTAAAAAATACATTGTGTGACCTATTGGGCTCTTAAAGAGAACCCATTAGGTCAAGAAAGAGCATGACATAAAGGCAAAAAGAGGAACAACATATAGGAAAAAAGGAGCCACAGAAGGCCAGTTGGAGCAAATGATAATATGCTAGGTTGTGCTATCAACTTCGGTTGAGAGGACCATTCCAAAAGGAATTTGTTTTGGAGGGAGAGAAAGAAAAAAAAGAGGAATTTCAATGGCGTCTAGAGTTTTTGAAGGAGCAAAAGATATGGGCAATGCAAAAAGCGAAGGTCATCACTGACTGCTTGTCATACCCTAATTTCGTCCGGGGACCTTTGCTTGATGACATGCGACTTTTGTTTGGTCCTTGTAAGGTGCTTGGCACCCATCATTAGGCAATTTGTGAAATTCTGGGACATGCCGGAAAACAAAAGAAAATATTGATGCACAATCCGTAAGGTTCCGTGACACACCGGAAATCAAATGGAAGCATCGTTGCACAATTAGTGAGGTTCCGTAACATTCCGTAAGTCAAAAAAGGGGATGATTATGTAATCCACAAGGTTCCGTAACATTACGAAAAGAAAACAAGTATCGTTACGAAATTCGCAAGTTTCCGTAACTTTACGAAAAAAGAATCACCAAAAAAGGCAGGGGGTGTACTTAGTAAAAATGGGGTGCAAATAGCAACCAGGCCCACTTGGGCCCTCCAGAAGATTCCTCCAGAAGGCTGTTGCTTCTGGAGGAAGCAACCCTGCTCGCCTGGGCGAGCTGGGCAGCAAGCATCTCCCCTATTTTGCTATAAATAGGGGAGGAAGTGAAGTGGAAAAGGGTTCAGCCCCTGAGGCACTTCTCTCTCTTTCGAATTTGCTTGGAAAAATTGTTTCCGTGAAGAAAATCTAAGCCGAGGCGCTTCCGAAACGTTTCCGTGAGGAATTTCGTGAAGGTTTCGACCGTTCTTCGACGTTCTTCATCGTTCTTCGATCTTCAACGGGTAAGTACCTCGAACCAAGCTTTTCAATTCATTCTATATACCCGTGGTGCTCCACATTGTGTTTCGTGTACTTTTATTCTCGTTTCATTTACTTTTTATACCCCCTTTTGATGTGCTTAAGCCATTTTATTTAAGTCATTTCTCGCTTAACCTAAAAATAAAATAAATTTCCACCGATCGTTTGAATTGTATTATCCGTTAATTTCGGTTAAAATGAATTCCGACCGTTCGGTCGTGCCGTAACCACGTTGGAAATCAAAAAGAGGTAAAATAATAATAATAATAAAAAATATACCTTTTAGTAAAATAAAGCGAAAAATCAATTGGACGTTTTCTCTTTGGGATTTCTCATTCTTAATCGAATTGACTAATAACTAAAGTGAAACTAAGGCTAAAATCAACTCGCCTAGTCAAGCTCGTCCATAAAAATAGGTTTTTTTTAAGTTTATCATTTCAATTTCTTACTAAGTAAAAAGGATCATTTTCAAGGTCCAACGCCTTAAAATGATCATCTTTTAAAACAAAAAAGAATCACTTGATAAGAAAGAACTACGTAGGTCTGATTTTCTCATCCTAATTTAGGAATACGTAGGAACAAAGGGAAACACCCTTGTCGACCACAAAAAAAGAAAAAATATAAAAAGGGTATAAAGGATATAAGGACATAAAAGGGAACGTAAAAATCAAAGTCATGTTTGCACATTCGATTAAGGGCTGCCGTCCCTTGTGACGGACGTGTGGGGTGCTAACACCTTCCCCGTGCATAAATACAACTCCCGAACCTTTCACTTAAAAGTTCGTAGATCGCGTCTTTTCCGGTTTTTCCGACGTTTTCCTCAAATAAACGTTGGTGGCGACTCCGCACGTATTCCTTTCGTGGAACACGCATCCCGCGAGTCACGCGTCGCCCTCCCGCCGAAGGGTAGGTTGCGACAGTTGGCGACTCCACTGGGGAATGTTTTTAGAGAGTTAGGCCATTTAAATCTTGTGCAATGTTTTACCGTGATTTACCCCTTTGTTGGTTTCCCTTCATTATGTTCTTGTGTATATAAACTCTTTGTTGCTTTTAGTGCGTTTTAAAATGTATGCATGAGGTAAATATTTATTCATTTGATGCACACAAACACCAACACTATTTGCACACACTGTGAGTTGAAAAAAAGGGCCCTATACCCGGGTTCATAGGAACATAAGGAGTGGAGGTGAATCTGTGATCATGCTAGGTCTCCGACTTGCTTGATTACAGTGAACCCTCATCTAGAGTTTTTCTCTTTGAAAACATATTGTTGCTAGTAGTCCCTACTGCTGCTGTATGTTCTTCGAAGGGGATAATACCTCTAGAAACCATCAAGAGAGATATGACTACCTTGGGGGTTATCACTAAAAGCCTAGTTAGCTCTCTCCCTTATAGGTCCCTTAAATAGGGGCACGGAGCAAACACGCTGCGTGCCATTTTTCACACTGCCATGCATAAGTATCATATACCCTTTTGCTTATATTTGTTTGTGAATATTGTCGTACTATGTACATCCCCGTATTGTACCTTTCGCATATGCATTATGCATAGGGGTTCTGTCTTGATCCCCTCTATAGACAAATCAATGGAAGGTCCGGGTCACCGTTTTAAATACATACGTTGGGGCACTTTGCTACCCCTAGACGTTGTGTCTAAAAAAGGAGACAATGTCCCGGGGACCCGCATTCTTAAAATACAGCTGTGTCATATGCATTCCTTCATGCATTCATCCATCCCACCCATGAGATATCGGAGTTTTGATTTGCACCAGCTTTTTGTCTCACTTTAGTAAGCATAGGAACAAATCAAACAGGCAAGAGGTTTTACCAAGTCAAGGTTAAAGGCCTAGATACCACCAGCATCAAAGAATTAGGGCGGTTGATGGAACCTTTCCAAATGAAAGCTTTCCGCAAGATTTACGGAAAGATCTTAGAGTTGACCATAGCAGAGATATCCATAGAAGCCATTGCATCACTCACCCAATACTACGACCAGCCTTTGAGATGCTTCACGTTCAGAGACTTCCAATTAGTACCAACCATTGAAGAATTTGAGGAAATTCTAGGATGTCCTCTCGGGGGAAGAAAACCATATCTTTCCTCCGGGTGTCTCCCCTCTTTGAGCAGAATTGCAACTGTGGTCAAGGATTCAGCAAGAGGTTTGGACCGTATAAAACAGACTCGGAACGGCATAGCGGGCCTACCACGGAGGTACCTAGAAGACAAGGCGAGGGGTATGGCCAATCAAGGAGATTGGGTCCCGTTTATGGATGTGTTAGCTTTGCTAATTTTTGGGGTCGTCCTCTTTCCAAACGTGGATGGTTTGGTGGACCTAGCCGCAATCGACGCTTTCCTTGCATACCACCATAGCAAGGAAAGTCCGGTGGTAGCTGGCTTGACCGATTTATTTGACACATTTAACCGAAGGTGCGAAAAAAGTAGCGCACGGATCATCTGTTGCTTGCCCGCCCTTTATGTTTGGTTGGTTTCACACCTGTTCCAGCAAGACACAAGGCATCCATGTCTGCTCCAGAGCCATCGCTCGTGTACTGAAAAGAGAAGAATAATTGGGACCAGCTTTTGGCTGAGATAGGTGGTAGAACAATCAATTGGTTCCCCCGATGGAAGGAAGGAAATGAGGGAGTCCTTTTCTCATGTGGAGGGTACCCAAACATTCCGATGATAGGAACGAGGGGTTGTATTAACTACAATCCCGCGCTCACTATACGACAACTAGGGTACCCCATGAGGGGAGCACCGACGGAAGAAAGCATGTCTCCTTTCCATGTGAGGGATTTCGGCGCACAAAATTTCAAGGCTATACAAGCAATCCATAAGGCATGGGAAACCCCATTATGGAAAGATCAAGAACTTAGTGGCATTCGTAATGGCATCATTGGTGGGTACCATGAATGGCTGAAAGTTCATATACGAGGTTTAGATTGGCTCGCCAAGTTAAAAGTCGTCAGCAAAGAGAGTTTTGAAACACCGGAAGAGGACGAAGAAGTCCAAGCTCTCAAAAGCGAGTTAGGAAAGGCGAAACTTGCCAAGGAGAAGTTCAAGTTGGCCGCTACACACATCCGGAAGGAGTGTGCCGGATTACGGGAAGAGAATGCAACCACTGCACGAGCCCTTGAACAAGAGACCAAGAGGGCTCGCAAGGAAGAGTATGGCCGGAACAAATTTCGCGGAGCTCTGTGGGGTAGCAACAATGAACTCAAGCTGCGAAGGGAAGAGAGGGACCAATCGCGAGCACATAGCATGGTTTTGAAAGAGGAGTTAGTTGCCTATTCAAGGTCCAAAAGGAGCTTGTCTCAGCGTTTATGCGAGACGGAGACCAACATGCTAGCTATCATCGCCAAGTACCAAGAAGAGTTAAGTCTAGCCACGGCCCATGAGCATAGGGTCGCGGACGAGTATGCCCAAGTATACGCAGAAAAAGAGGCTAGAGGAAGGGTGATCGACTCTTTACACTAAGAGGCAACCATGTGGATGGACCGGTTTGCTCTTACCTTGAACGGGAGTCAAGAACTTCCCCGATTGTTAGCCAAGGCCAAGGCAATGGCGGACACCTACTCCGCCCCCGAAGAAATTCATGGGCTTCTCGGCTATTGTCAGCATATGATAAACTTAATGGCCCATATAATTAGAAACCGCTAGGAAACTTGTATGGTCTCTCAGATCTTGACTAGATACGACTTTCTGAAATAAAATAAGTTGGTCCCATGTTTCTACTCCAAAAAGCTTGTGCGAATCAAATTAATCCTGCATTTTATCTCTAGCATGCATTCTTTCTTTCTTTACCCACTCCTCACATTTGGTTTTTTAGGAAAAACACCATAACTAAACGCGCCACAAGGCATCCCTATCGCACCAGATCCAAATCTAGAACGATGGGTGATCAAGAGGAGACACAGGAACAGATGAAAGCCGACATGTCGGCTCTGAAAGAACAGATGGCCTCCATGATGGAGGCCATGTTAGGAATGAGGCAGCTCATGGAGAAAAACGCGGCCACCGCTGCCGCTGTCAGTTCAGCTGCCGAAGCAGACCCAACTCTCTTGGCAACTGCGCACCATCCTCCCGCAAACATAGTAGGACGGGGAAGGGACACACTGGGGCACGATGGCAGCCCTCATCTGGGATACAACCAAGCGGCTTACCCTTATGGATTGCCGCCCAACTACTCACCACCCATCTTGCAAGACGATGCGGGCCATATTGCTTCTCCCGTCCTTGAAAGAGAGCCTCCTCAACAGCCCAAAGAGGTCCACAAAGACCCTCAAGACTATGCTCGAAGGGATGTCGAGTTCTATCCCCCGATCCCCGAAGGGCCAGCACCCAGCACGTTGCCTCAACCCAACATCGCGACACAACCAATAGTTTTGTCCACGGAAGGACCGCCCCCGGCAACTGAAGAAAGGAGGAAGCTCTATCTCCTTGAGGAAAGATTGAGAGTCGTGGAAGGATTTGGGGACTATCCGTTCGCAGACATGACGGATCTTTGCTTGGTACCCGATGTTGTTATTCCCCCGAAGTTCAAAGTGCCGGACTTCGACAAGTATAAAGGGACGACTTGTCCCAAAAACCATCTCAAGATGTACTGTCGCAAGATGGGCGCACACTCTAAGGATGAGAAGCTATTAATACACTTTTTTCAAGATAGCTTGGCCGGAGCTGCGGTAGTTTGGTACACTAATTTAGAAGCTTCCCGTATCCGTACTTGGAAGGATCTGATTACTGCCTTCTTAAGGCAATATTAGTACAATTCCGATATGGCTCCCGATCGCACTCAGCTGTAGAATATGTTCAAGAAAGAGGCGAAACCTTTAAAGAATACGCCCAGCGGTGGAGAGACCTGGCGGCACAAGTAGCTCCTCCCATGGTTGAGAGAGAGATGATCACCATGATGGTAGACACTCTGCCGGTGTTCTACTATGAGAAGCTAGTAGGTTACATGCCGTCCAGTTTTGCGGACCTAGTGTTCGCCGGGGAAAGAATCGAGGTAGGGTTGAAAAGAGGAAAGTTCGATTACGTTTCCTCCACAAGTGCGAATGCCAAAAGAATCGGGACTACGGGGGAAAAAAGGAAGGAAGGAGATGCCCATGCCGTCTCTTCAACACCCGCGTGGGTCAAACCCCCGCAGACACCTCATGGTACCCATCAGTACGCGCAACATCACCCGAGCTTCTCGGTTCATACCGGGAACGCCTCTAGTTCGGCACCTGTGCAGCCTAAGGCACCCACCCAGAGGGAAGCTCCCCAAGTTCTAAATCCGAACACAACTCGCCCGGCCGGTAATTCCAACGCAACAAGGAACTTCCCTCCGAGGCCATTTCAAGAATTCACCCCACTCCCAATGACATACGAAGACCTCTTGGCGTCCCTCATCGCCAACCATTTGGCCGTGGTAACTCCCGGAAAGGTCCTCCAACCCCCTTTCCCAAAGTGGTATGACCCTAATGCAACTTGCAAGTACCATGGGGGTGTCCAGGGGCATTCCATTGAAAAATGCTTGGCCCTTAAATACAAGGTCCAACATTTGATAGATGCTGGATGGCTGACTTTCCAAGAGGATCGGCCCAATGTGAGAACCAACTCGCTCGCCAATCATGGAGGGGGAGTGGTTAACGCCGTTGAGTCTGATAGGCCGCGCAGGTCTAAACCTTTAAAGGATGTGGCAACCCCTAGGAGGTTTATCTTTGAGGCCCTACAAAAGGGAGGCATGATTCCCCATAGTGGGCGTAAGGAGGATTCTTGTTTACTACATTCCGGCGAGCTGCATGACATGGAAACATGTTTGGGAGTAGAGGAATTGTTACAGCAAATGATAGATCATGGTCGACTGGAAGTTGGCAGTGAAGGAAGAGAAGAGCAACATATATGCATGCAGTCCGTGGATGAGAGCGGTGTTGCGAGGCCCAAACCCTTGGTGATATACTTCACCAAGGGCATAGCTTCGCAAAAGCCCGGACACCCCTTAGCAGCTAGACCTGTTCCTTTCCTATACCAAAATAGCCACGCAGTACCATGGAGATATACACCTCCGAGGGAGAAGGAAGAAGAAGCCACCGACGTCAGCTTGTTGTCGGCTAAAGTAACAAATATCACGGGACTAAGTGGTGTGACCCGTAGTGGTCGTGTGTTTGCGCCTTCGGACCTACCAGTCCAACCCGCGAACGTCAAGGGGAAAGGAAAAGTGGTGGAGGAACAAGATGGTGAAGCACCCCACGCTTCGAATAAAGATATTCCGGCAAAAGGTCTTCCGGAGAAAAAGGATGGTAAAAAGGAGGTGTCGCTAGAGGAAGCCAGTGAGTTCCTCCGAATAATTCAGCAGAGCGAATTCAAGGTTATCGAACACCTCAATAAAACTTCGGCCAGGGTCTCGCTGTTGGAGTTACTCATGAGCTCCGACCCTCATCGGGCTCTGCTAGTAAAAGTTCTGAACGAGGCCCATGTGGCCCAAGACATCTCGGTAGAAGGTTTCGGAGGGCTGGTCAATAATATCACTGCCAGCAACTATCTCGCCTTCACCGAAGAAGAAATCCCCGTCGAGGGGAGAGGGCATAATAAAGCTTTGCACGTATCAGTCAAGTGTATGGACCATATCGTAGCCAAAGTGCTCATCGATAATGGTTCCAGTTTAAACGTGATGCCTAAGAGCACTTTGGAGAAATTACCATTCAATGCCTCCCACTTAAAGCCGAGTTCAATGGTGGTTCGTGCCTTCGACGGTACCCGCCGAGAGGTTAGGGGAGAGATCGATCTCCCAGTACAGATAGGCCCTCACACCTGCCTAGTTACTTTCCAAATAATGGATATTAACCCTCCCTACAGCTGTCTGTTGGGGCGCCCGTGGATCCACTCAGTAGGAGTTGTTCCCTCAACACTCCACCAAAAGTTGAAATTCGTAGTGGAAGGGCATCTGGTCATCGTATCAGGCGAGGAAGACATCTTGGTGAGCTGCCCATCCTCTACGCCTTATGTGGAAGCCGTAGAGGAGTCATTAGAAACCGCTTTCCAGTCTTTTGAGGTGGTAAGAATTTCCTCTGTGGACTCCTTCTCTGGGCAAGCTTGCCTGTCCGATGCAGCAGTAATGATGGCCCGAGTTATGTTGGGGAACAGTTACGAACCCGGAATGGGTTTAGGCAAAGACAACGGCGGCATAACTAGCTTGATAAATGCCAAAGGAAATCGTGGGAAGTATGGTTTAGGCTATAAACCCACTCAGGCGGATATAAAGAGAAGCATCGCGGGAAGAAAGAGCGGTGGTCAAAGCTCGCGGTTGAGACAAGAAAGCGAAGGAAGCCCGCCCTGCCACATAAGTAGAAGCTTTATAAGCGCGGGTCTGGGAGACGAAGGTCAAGTGGTCACGATATACGAAGATAATGTTCCGAGTACATTGGATTTGGTACGACCATGCCCTCCTGATTTCCAGCTAGGAAATTGGCGAGTGGAGGAACGCCCCGGCATTTACGCAACGAGCATAATGTAAACCTTTACGGTTTTAAAAGCTCTATAGTTGGGCCTAGGCTTTAGAGTTTTTCCTTTTGTTAAGGCTTTGTGTCTTTTGGTTTTGAATTTATAATACAAGGATCTTTCTTCATCTGTTCCTACGTCTCTACCCATTCTCATCCATTTGCATGTTTACTTCTTTATTTCTGAAACAGCAGATCCGATGACGAGTCCCCCGAAGGTACTAATACCTGGGACCCGCCTATCAACTTCGAGCAAGAAACGAATCAAACGGAAGATGAAGGGAACGAGGATGTGAGACTTCCCCCAGAATTAGAAAGGATAGTCGCCCATGAGGACCAAGAAATGGGGCCTCATCAAGAAGAAACAGAACTAGTAGACTTGGGAATTGGTAGTGGAAAAAGGGAAGTAAAGATAGACACAGGTATTACCGCACCTATCCGTGGAGAATTAATAGCCCTGCTGAGAGACTACCAAGACATCTTTGCTTGGTTGTACCAAGATATGCCCGGTTTGAGTTCTGACATTGTACAACACCGATTACCTCTAAATCCCGAGTGTTCCCCGGTAAAGCAGAAACTGAGAAGGATGAAGCCCGAAACATCTTTGAAGATAAAAGAAGAACTGAAGAAGCAATTTGACGCTGGTTTTCTGGCCGTCGCTCGGTACCCAGAATGGGTCACCAACATTGTACCGGTCCCTAAGAAGGATGGGAAAGTACGAATGTGTGTGGATTATCGGGACCTGAATCGGGCCAGTCCCAAGGACAATTTTCCTTTACCACACATCGATATCCTCGTAGATAACACGACCAATTTCGCTTTATTTTCCTTCATGGACGGTTTCTCCAGTTACAATCAGATAAAGATGGCGCCAGAGGATATGGAAAAGACTACCTTCGTCACCCTGTGGGGGACATTCTGTTACAAGGTGATGTCCTTTGGACTCAAGAATGCCGGGGCAACTTATCAACGGGCCATGGTAGCTTTGTTCCATGATATGATGCACCAAGAGATCGAGGTCTACGTGGACGACATAATTGCCAAATCTAAATCCGAGGAAGAACACCTTGTCAACCTGCGGAGGTTGTTTGAAAGGCTTAAGAAATATCAATTAAGGTTGAACCCCGCCAAGTGTACCTTTGGGGTCAAATCAGGGAAATTGCTTGGTTTCATCGTGAGCTAGAAAGGGATAGAGGTAGACCCCGAAAAGGTGAAGGCCATCTTTGAGATGCCAGAACCTCGTACTGAGAGGCAAGTCCGAGGCTTCCTGGGACGCTTGAATTATATTGCCAGATTCATATCGCAGCTCACCGCCATTTGTGAGCCGTTGTTCAAGCTCTTGTGCAAAAACCAAACTGATCGCTGGAATGAGGATTGCCAAGAGGCTTTTGGAAGGATCAAGAAGTGCCTAATGAATCCTCCCGTACTTATGCCACCAGTACCTAGAAGGCCTCTCATCTTGTACATGACAATCTTAGACGAGTCAATGGGGTGTATGCTGGGGCAACATGACGAATCCGGAAAGAAAGAGCGCGCTGTTTACTACCTAAGTAAGAAGTTCACGACCTGTGAAATGAAATACTCCTTGCTCGAAAGAACGTGTTGTGCTTCAGTATGGGCATCCCATCGCCTAAGGCAGTACATGCTGAGCCATACTACCTGGTTGATATCCAAGATGGACCCGGTTAAGTACATCTTTGAAAAGCCAGCTCTCATGGGACGAATCGCCCGGTGGCAAGTCCTGCTATCCGAGTTTGGTATAGTCTACGTCACCCAAAATGATGCAAGCTCCATTGGAGCTTGTAGGCCTAGGATCTTCTTCATCAATGGATTCCTTTGCTTCTTGGAAGATAAATGGCAGCGGAATGGAGAAGGAAGAGAGAGAGGAGACGCCACTTCAAGGAGAAGATGAGTCTAGAAGAAGCTCACCACCATAGGAGGCCATGGATAAGAGCTTGGAGGAAGAAGGAGATGAATGAAGGGAGAGGAAGAGAAGAGCACGAAATTTTGTGCTCAAAAGGAGCTCTGAAATCTGAAGTTAATATTCAAATGATCAAAGTTGAAAAAAATACACACACATGACCTCTATTTATAGCCTAAGTGTCACACAAAATTGGAGGGAAATTCAAATTTCACTTGAATTTGAAATTGAATTTGTGGAGCCAAACTTTGGAGCCAAAATTTCACTAATTATGATTAGTGAATTTTAGTTATGGTTCAGCCCACTAATCCAAGATCAATTACAAGATTCTCCACTAAGTGTGCTTAGGTGTCATGAGGCATGAAAAGCATGAAGGACATGCACAAAGTGTGACTATATGATGTGGCAATGGGGTGTAGTAAGCAAATGCTCACCTCCCCCTCTAAAATTTAATTGGATTGGGCTTCTACCAATTCAATTAAATTTATTTCCAACCACACACATCAAATATCCACTTAGTGCATGTGAAATTACAAAACTACCCCTAATACAAAAACTAGTCTAGGTGCCCAAAAATACAAGGGCTGAAAAATCCTATATTTCTAGGGTACCCTACCTACAATATGGAGCCCTATATACAAGGACCAAATATAATGACATCCTAGTCTAATATGTACAAAGATAATTGGACCCAACCTTGGCCCATGGGCTCAGAAATCTACCCTAAGGTTCATGAGAACCCTAGGGCCTTCTTCAGCAGCTCTAGCCCAATCTTCTTGGAGCCTCTTGCTCATGGTTCTAGTGATTGGTCCCTTCCTAGGGAGGATTGCATCACAAAAGGCGATAAAAGGAAGTGCCTTAGCAGATTATTTGGCTCAACAGCCTCTTAACGACTATCAGCCCATGCATCCTGAATTCCCGGATGAGGACATCATGGCCTTATTTGAGGAAAAATTGGACGAAGATCGGGACAAATGGACCGTATGGTTTGACGGAGCGTCAAACATTCTAGGCCATGGCGTTGGAGCAGTATTGGTCTCTCCGGACAATCAATGTGTACCTTTCACAGCCAGGCTAGGATTCGACTGCACCAACAACATGGCCGAATATGAAGCATGTGCCCTGGCCGTCTAGGCAGCGATTGACTCCAATGTCAAACTACTCAAGGTGTACGGCGACTCAGCGTTGGTAATCCATCAGTTGAGAGGGGAATGGGAAACTAGAGATCCCAAGCTGATACCCTACAAGGCCTATATCAAGGAATTGGCTAAGACTTTTGATGAGATCTCCTTCCATCATGTTCCCCGCGAGGAAAATCAAATGGCGGATGCGCTTGCTACTTTGGCGTCTATGTTCCAGCTAACGCCGCACGGGGATCTACCCTACATTGAATTTTGGTGTCGTGGCAAACCCGCACATTGTTGCCAAGTAGAAGAGGAACGGGACGGAAAGCCTTGGTATTTCGACATCAAGCGATATGTCGTAAGCAAAGAATACCCGCCAGAGATTGCCGACAATGATAAGAGGACATTGAGAAGGTTGGCAGCCGGTTTCTTCATGAGTGGAAGTATACTGTATAAGAGAAATCACGACATGACACTCCTGCGGTGTGTGGATGCCAGGGAGGCAAATCACATGATCGAGGAAGTTCATGAGGGCTCGTTTGAATGCACGCCAACGGGCATGCTATGGCCAAGAAGATCCTAAGAGTAGGTTATTACTGGCTTACCATGGAAAGTGATTGTTGTATCCATGTGAGGAAATGCCACAAATGTCAAGCGTTCGCAGATAATGTCAATGCTCCACCACATCCTCTGAATGTCATGTCCGCCCCTTGGCCTTTCTCCATGTGGGGAATAGATGTCATCGGGGCCATTGAGCCCAAGGCCTCGAATGGTCATCGCTTCATCCTTGTGGCGATAGATTATTTTACCAAGTGGGTCGAGGCGGCCTCCTATACCAATGTCACGAGGGGTGTGGTGGTCAGGTTCATTAAGAAAGAGATCATCTGCCGATATGGTTTGCCAAGGAAGATTATCACGGACAATGGCACCAACCTGAATAACAAGATGATGGGGGAAATGTGCGAGGAGTTTAAAATCCAGCATCACAATTCCACACCCTACCGGCCAAAGATGAATGGAGCCGTGGAAGCGGCCAATAAGAATATCAAAAAGATTATCCAAAAGATGACCATGTCATACAGAGATTGGCACGAAATGCTCCCATTCGTGTTACACAGTTACCGAACTTCAGTGCGAACGTCAACTGGGGCAACGTCGTTCTCATTGGTGTATGGGATGGAGGCTGTGTTACCGTTTGAGGTAGAAGTCCCGTCATTAAGGATCTTGGCAGAATCCGGATTAAAGGAATCAGAGTGGGCCCAAACGCGCTATGACCAGCTCAACCTCATTGAGGGTAAGCGCTTAACGGCCATGAGTCATGGAACGCCTCGGGGCTTCTCCGTGACAAGCACACGTTGCGTTCGAGTCGTATTCTCAGAGAAATGGAGGTTGATGAACCTTGGCTAGGGTTATGGCTACCATTGAATTATCAAGTAGATATGGGATCAAGTTTAGCATATGACAACGAAATTTGGGGTGAACCCTACAGGCTTTTTGCTGCAAAATTCCTTTTTGTTGGTGTTTTTTTTTTTTGTTTGTGCTAAAAGTGGTCTTCGTCATTGGAAGTGCGGTAGACAGACTTTGTGGTTGATTTAGGGATGGCCTTTGTGGATAACTGGGTGGTGGGTAAGGAGGAGGTTTGTTATTGGCTGAGTAATGACATTGTTGGGTTGGTGGGAAACTTGGCCGTATAGGAATGGCAGTCACAGCATGGGTTTCTCCCTCTTTCTCACCCTCTTCATTTGCCCCAATTTTCTCAGTCGTCCTAGTAGGATGATCAAATTTGCCTCTTTTTGGACCCACATTGATCCTTTCACTGGCGAAGACCAAATCTGCAAAGCTTTGAGGGTGCGCAGCCCACCATCTTTTCATAGTAGAGTACCGATAATGTGTCTACCATCACGATTATCGTCTCCCTTTCCATTATTGGGGGTACCACCTGGGCCGCCAGATCCCTCCACCTTTTGGGCGTGTTCTTTGAAAGATCCGTCCCCCCTTTTTGCACATGTTCTGTAGTTGCATCCTATCCGGAACCATATCAAATTTTGTACTGATACTGCCTAACAAAGGCAACCATTAGGTCCTTCCAAGAATGGACTTGGGAAGGTTCCAAGTTAGTGTACCAGGTAACAGCTACCCCAGTAAGACTTTCTTGGAAGGAATGTATCAGCAATTCGTCATCTTTTGCGTATCCCCCCATCTTCTGACAATACATCTTTAGATGGTTCTTGGGACAAGTAGTCCCCTTGTACTTGTCAAGGTCCAGCACCTTGAACTTGGGAGGGGTGATGATATTGGGTTCTAGGAACAACTCTTCTAGGTTAGCAAAGGCCTAATCTTCACCTCCTTCAATGGCCCTGAGCCTTTCCTCTAGATGATCCAACTTTCCCATTTCTGCCATAGCATGAGGGTTTTTACTTGTCGTGGAATGCAAGAGGTGTAGTTGTGGGTGATACTGAGGGCCCTCCAAAGGGTTTTGTAGGGTATACCACCAACTGCTTGCCCTTCAGTGGTATATCCGAGCCAAGGCTCGAAGTCGGCTAGATTGTGATGGGGAATTTCATGGGTCTCTTCCATGGGTCGAGACATGTGCATGATCAGATTGAGGTTGTTGGCTCTTAATGAGTATGGGAGTGGAGTTATTGACATCCTCATTGGGAATGTACACCACATTGGGTGGTGTATAGTTTGGGAGGCAAACCATATGGCGGGAAGGCGTGCTTGTTTTGAATTTGCACATCATGGGGTCATCCGTACTTCCCAAATCTTTGCCTACCATATTTGAGGTTGGATGATTCATTTGCTTGAGGCCGGATGGGGACGTCGGGTTCACCTTAGCAACAACGCTGGTAGCGGCAATTGCAACCGCATTGGCTTCCATTATCTTCTTCACGCTCATCATGGCCTCCATCATTGTGGCCATTTTCTCTTTAATGGCCTCCATGTCGGCCTTCACCTTCTCTTGTATCTCCTCTACTTCACCCATTACTCTAGCTCTAGCACGAGTTTGGTAAGGGCGTCGTAAAGCGTGTCCCTTTCTTTTTTATAACAATGATTAAGTTCATTTTATTTTATTTTTCAAGGAAAGAATGCAACGAGCAATGCAACCAATGAAAAGCATGGATGCATGTGAATGATGTACAGTTGAAGTATTGCGAATTTTTACGCAAGATATGGGGTTGAATCAATTTAGATTTTCAACATGGTCCATGACATCTTTGTCAAGGTGAAACTGGAAGTAACAAGGACATCAATAATCCTAAATATGTTTGGCAGTAGACGAAGCAGTGATGTGACTCGATTCATCTTTTGCCCCAATTTTGCAAGACGGTTACTTCCATATTTCAACTTGACTTGATGTACCTTTTTGTAAAAGCGCGAGCTTGGTTCAACCCTATAATCCAAGGAATGGCAATTCTGATCGCCAATACTTCAACAACATCTCATAGGGATGAATGACTCGGGCATACTTTAAGCTTATGCACGGAAAATGTAATTATGAAATTGAGATGCCCGAAGAAACACCATTTCCTAGTTAACCATGCATTAGGTACCATGTTCAATTATTTTGTTTTTAAGTGAAACGGGTTTATGATCCCAACACGGTTGGCTCGTGGTGCCTAACACATGAAACTAAGAATGTAGTGTGAAGTCTCACGCTTCCCCCTTTTTGTTTTTGTTTTGTAGAGGAAAACGCAAGGATGAGCAAACATGAAAACAAATGGTATGCAATTTTGCAGATCAAAAAGTTTGTTGAACGCATATGCATGATGATGCCATGACTCATACAAAATGTAAGGCTGGAATATGATAACGGACAAATGCAGGATATGTCCATTATGATGTTATGAAGAGATGCTTATGCGATGCATGATATGAATGCATTTTACGGACACGAGAGCCCGGAAAATTATCTCTTCTTACTTGTGTATTTGGGGGCGCAGTGCCCCATGTGTACAATTAAGAAGGTGATATGGACCTTCCGGCTTCCCGTGACAAAGGACGAGACCAACATACAATGCATGCTAGAGATAAAATGCGGGAGTGACTTGATTTGCACAAGCTTTTTGGAGTAGAAACATGGGACCAACTCATTTTATTTCAAAAAGGAAGTCGTATCTAGTCAAGGTCTGAGAGACCATACAAGTTTCCTAACGATTTCTAATTATGTGGGCCATTAAGTCTATCATATGCTGACAATAGCCGAGAAGCCCATGAATCTCTTCGGGGGCGGAGTAGGTGTCTGCCATCGCCTTGGCCTTGGCTAACAATCGGGGAAGTTCTTGACTCCCGTTCAAGGTAAGAGCAAACCGATCCATCCACATGGTTGCCTCTTGGTGCAATGAATCAATTACCCTTTCCCTTGCTTCCCTTTCTGCTGATATCTTGGCGTACTCATCCTCTAGCCTTTGCTCATGAGTCGCCGCTAGATTTAGCTTCTCTTTGCACTTATCGATGATGGCCCACATATTCCCTTCAGTCTCGCTTAACTGTTGGGACAAATTTCTTTTCGACCTAAGGCAAACCTTTAGCTCGTCCTTCAAGATCATGCCTTTGACCCGTGATGATTCCTTTCACCTCTTCGGAGCTTGAGCTCACTATTGCTGCCCTATAAAGCTCCGCGAAATTTGTTCCGGCCATACTCTTTCTTGCGAGCCCTCTTGGTCTCTTGTTCAAGGGCTCTTGCGGTAATTGCATTCTCTTCCCGTAACCCGGCACACTCCTTCCGAACGTGTGTAGCAGCCAACTTGAACTTCTCCTTGGCGAGTTTTGCCTTTCCTAACTCGCTCTTGAGAGCTTGGACTTCCTCGTCCTCTTCCGGTGCTTCAAAATTCTCTTCGCTGACGACTTTTAACTTGGCGAGCCAATCTAAACCTCGTATGCGAACTTTCAGCCATTCGTGGTACCCACCAATGATGCCATTACGAATGCCTCTAAGCTCTTGATCTTTCCTTAACGGGGTTTCCCATGCCTTATGGATTCTTTGTATAGTCTTGGAATTTTGTGCGCCGAAATCCCTCACAAGGAAAGGAGACATGCTTTCTTCCGTCGGTGCTCCCCTCATGGGGTACCCTAGTTGTCTTATAGCGAGCGCGGGATTGTAGTTAATACAACCCCTCGTTCCTACCAGCGGAATGTTTGGGTATCTTCCACATGAGAAAAGGACTCCTTCTTTTCCTTCCTTCCATCGGGGGAACCAACTGATTGTTCTACCTCCTATCCCGGCCAAGAGCTGGTCCCAATCTATTCTCCTCTTTTCAGTACACGAGCGATGGCTCAGGAGCGGACATGGATGTCTTGTGTCTTGTTGGAACAAGTGTGAAACCAACCACACACGGAGGGCGGGTAAGCAACAGATGATCCGTGCGCTACTCTTTTCGCACCTTCGGTCAAATGTGTCAAATAGATCTGCCAAGACAGCTACCACCGGACTTTCCTTGCTATGGTGGTAGGCAAGGAAAGCGTCGATTGCTACTAGGTCTACCATCCACATTTGGAAAGAGGACGACCCCAAAAATTAGCAAAGCTAACACATCCATAAACGGGACCCAGTCTCCTTGATTGGCCATACCCTTCGCCTTGTCTTCTAGGTACTTCTGTGGTAGGCCCGCTATGCCGTTCCGAGTCTGCTTTATGCGGTCCAAACCTCTTGCTGAATCCTTGACCACAGTTGCAATTCTGCTCAAAGAGGGGAGACACCCGGAGGAAAGATATGGTTTTCTTCCCCCGAGAGGACATCCTAGAATTTCCTCAAATTCTTCAATGGTTGGTACTAATTGGAAGTCTGCGAATGTGAAGCACCTCAAAGGCTGGTCGTAGTATTGGGTAAGTGATGCAATGGCTTCTATGGACACCTCTGCTATGGTCAACTCTAAGATCTTTCCGTAAGTCTTGCGGAAGGCTTGCATTTGGAGGGGTTCCATCAACCGCCCTAATTCCTTGATGCTGGTGGTATCTAGGCTTTTGACCTTGACTTGGTAGAACCTCTTGCCGGTTTGATTTGTTCCCATGCTTACTAAAGTGAGACAAAAGCTGGTGCAAATCAAAACTCCGATATCTGATGGGTGGGATGGATGAATGCATGATGGAATGCATATGACACAGATGCAATCTAGGAATGCGGGGGTCCGGGGAATTTGTCCCCTTCTTAGATACGACGTCTAGGGGTAGCGAAATGCCCTAACGCACGTTTTTAAGAAGGCGACACAGACCCTCCGTTGGTTTGTTTACAGTAGGGATCAAGACAGAACCCATATGCAATGCCTATGCAAAAGACACAATGCGGGAATGTGCACAGTATGACATTATTTACCGAACATAAGCAAAAGGGTATATGATACTCATGCATGGCAGCGTGAAAAATGGCACGCAGCGTGTTTGCTTTGTGCCCCTATTTAAAGGATCTATAAGGGAGAGAACTAACTAGGCTTTTAGCAATAATCCCCAAGGTAGTTATATCTCTCTTGATGGTTTCTAGAGGTATCATCCCCTTTGAAGAACATATTGTAGCAGTAGGGACTACTAGCAACAATAAGTTTTCAAAGAGAAAAGCTCTAGATGAGGGTTCACTGTAATCAAGCAAGTCGGAGACCTAGCATGATCACAGATTCACCTCCACTCCTTATGTTCCCATGAACCCGGGTATAGGGCCCTTTTTCACTCACAGTGTGTGCAAATATTGTTAGTGTTTGTGTGCATCAAATGAATAAATATTTACCTCATGCATACATTCTAAAACACACTAAAAGCAACAAAAAGTTTATATACACAAGAACATAAGACAAATAAAGGGAAACCAACAAAGGAGAAAGTCATGATAAAACATTGCACAAGATTAAATGGCCTAACTCTCTAAAAAACAGTCCCCAGTGGAGTCGCCAACTGTCGCAACCTACCCTTCGGCGGGAGGGCGACGCGAGACTCGCGGGATGCGTGTTCCACGAAAGGAATACGCGCGGAGTCGCCACCAACGTTTATTTGAGGAAAACGTCGGAAAAACCGGAAAAGACGCGATCTACGAACTTTTAAGTGAAAGGTTCGGGAGTTGTATTTACGCACGGGGAAGGTATTAGCACCCCACACGTCCGCCCCAAGGGACGGCAGCCTTTAATCGAATGTGCAAACATGACTTTGATTTTTTATGTTCCCTTTTTATGTCTCTATATCCTTTATACCCTTTTTATATTTTCTCTTTTTGTGGTCGACAAGGGTGTTTCCCTTTGCTCCTACGTATTCCTCAATTTGGGATGAGAAAATCAGACCTACGTAGTTCTTTTGGAACAAAGTGTTTGGTTAAGTTTGTTTTTTGTCTTTTTTGCAAAATATGTTTTTATTTGAACAAAAGGTCATTTAAGGTGTTGGACCATTAAACGGTCTTTTGATTTTGAAAGATGAGAAACGTTAAGGCGTTGGACCATTAACGATCTCTTGTTTTCGAAAGGAGAGAAACGTTAAGGCATTGGACCATTAACGATCTCTTGGGGTGGTCGACAAAAGCGGGGCTTTTGCTCCTACGTATCCTCAATGAGGAACTCAGACCTACGTAGTTCTTTCTTTTTGTCAAGTGATTCTTTTTTACTTAAGTGGTGATCATTTCAAGGCGTTGGACCTTAAAAATGATCCATTTTACTTAGTGAGGAATTGAAATGACGAACTTTCAAAAGCCTATTTTTGTGGACGAGCTTGACTAGGCGAGTTGATTTTAACCTTAGTTTCACTTTAGTTATTAATCAATTCGATTAAGAATGAGAAATCCCAAAGAGAAAACGTCCAATTGATTTTCCGCTTTATTTCACTAAAAAGATATTTTTTTGATTTATTATATTATTTTTTACCTCTTTTTGATTTCCAACGTGGTTACGGCACGACCGAACGGCCGGAATTGATTTTAACCGAAGTTAACAGATAATGCAATTCAAACGTTCGGTGGAAATTTATTTTATTTTTAAGTTAAGCGAGAAACAACTTAAGTAAAATGGCTTAAGCACGTCAACAGGGGGTATAAAAAGTAAACAAAACGAGAATCAAAATGCACGAAACACAATGTGGACCACTACGGGCACATAGAATGAATCGAAAAGCTTGGTTCGAGGTACTTACCCGTTGAAGATCGAAGAACGATGAAGAACGAATGAAGAACGTCGAAGAACGGTTCAAACCTTTGCGAGATTCCTCACGGAAAACGTTACGGAAACGTTTCGGAAGCGCCTCGGCTTAGATTTTCTTCACGGAAACAATTTTTCCAAGCAAATTCGAAAGAGAGAGAAGTGCCTAAGGGGCTGGGCCCTTTTCTTCTTGCATTCCTCCCCTATTTATAGCAAAATAGGGGAGGTGGTTGCCGCCCAGCTCGCCCAGGTGAGCTCAGCTCGCCCAGGCGAGCAGGGTTGCTTCCTCCAGAAGCAACCGCCTTCTGGAGGAATCTTCTGGAGGGCCCAAGTGGGCCTGGGTGCTATTTGCACCCCCATTTTTACTAAGTACACCCCCCCTCTGCTGTTTTTTGGTGATTCTTTTTTCGTAAAGTTACGGAAACTTACGAATTTCGTAACGATACTTGTTTTCTTTCCGTAATGTTACGGAACCTTGCGGATTACATAATCATCCCCTTTTTGACTTACGGAATGTTACGGAACCTCACTTAATTATGCAACGATGCTTCCATTTGATTTCCGATGTGTCACGGAAACTTACGGATTGTGCACCAACATTTTTTTGGTTTTTCGGCATGTCCTGGAATTTCATAAATTGCCTAATGATGGGTGCCAAGCACCTTACAAGGACCAAAGAATGGTCGCATGTCATCAAGCAAAGGTCCCCGGACGAAATTAGGGTATGACAATAGGTATTAGAAATGCCAGAATGTGCACGTGTGCAATTTTTGGTAGCCAAGATGCTTTGAGTATGCATGTATGTAAATTTAGCCAAGGAAGTGCATGTGATGTAGGTAGCAAATACACCTTGGAAGTACACATAGATAAATCTAGGTAACAAAGGTGCCTTGATTGCGCATGGGTGCATTTTTTTAGGTAGAAGAATATCTTGTGCGAGTGAATGTTCATAAGGAAGTATGTGCATGAGTTTGCTCTAAATTTACATTGATGTTTGTGTTTATTGGAGGAGGTTGTATGCCATTTTTGTTTTAAGAGTAGCATTTCTTGGTAAAACTAACTTTCCAAATGTTTGCCTTCGCAGGAAATGGCCCCGAGGAAGCTTGCCTCAAAGAGGTCCAGGAAGGATAAGGCGGCTGAAGGAACTAGTTCCGCTCCTGAGTATGACAGTCACCGCTTTAGGAGCGCTATACACCAGCAGCGCTTCGAGGCCATCAAAGGATGGTCGTTTCTCCGGGAGCGACGCGTCCAGCTCAGGGACGACGAGTATACGGATTTCCAGGAGGAGATAGGTCGCCGGCGGTGGGCATCACTAGCTACCCCCATGGCCAAGTTCGATCCAGAAATAGTCCTCGAATTTTATGCCAATGCTTGGCCAACAGAGGAGGGCGTGCGTGACATGAGGTCCTGGGTAAGGGGTCAGTGGATCCCGTTTGATGCCGATGCTATCGGCCAGCTCCTGGGATATCCGTTAGTGCTGGAAGAGGGCCAGGAGTGCGAGTATGGCCAGAGGAGGAACCGGTCTGATGGGTTCGATGAGGAGGCCATCGCCCAGTTTCTATGTATACCGGGGCAAGATTTTGCCCGGACTGCTGCCGGAAGACGGGTGCGGATCATGCGCACCGACATGACCACCCTGACTCAGATATGGATGACTTTGCTGCTCAGCAACATCCTGCCCACCGATCATAATTCCGACCTCCCCTTGCCGAAGTGTCAGCTGGTGTACGCCATCCTGACACGGATGAGCGTCCATGTGGCTCAGTTGATCGCTGATGCCATCTATATTTTTGCAGGTATGGCGCCTACTAGGCACCCTTTGGACCCAGATAAGTCCAACAGGGCCCTGGGATTTCCCGCACTGATCACAGGACTCTGCCAGTCGTTCGGAGTCCCCGTGGCCCCTACCAAGGTGATTCGGCCGCCCATCACCCGGGCTTTTATTGAGAAGTACTGCACCCAGAGACAGGCTCAGGGGGATGCTCCACAGGCCGCGGGCGCACCACCACCACCTCATCAGGCTGGCCCGGCTGGGTCATTTGACATGGAGCAGTATTTACGACATATTGTTCGCCAGCAGGCAGCCAACCACCGGGCACATGTGCAGACCCATGATTGTCTATACCAGATGAGCCTCAGCATGCAGAGCCAGGGCTTCGCTTCTTTTTCATGCCCTACTCCAGACCAGTTCAGGGCAGAGGTCGCATGGCCCGGGGATTGGCCCGAGGCCCAAGCAGGAGAGGCGCCCCCGGAAGTTCCCGGCGACGGAGAGGAGGCCCACGAGGACGAGGAGATGGCCAATTTGCTTGACTTCTTGGGAGGGAGTGGAGCTACATGACTGGGAGATCCCCAGATTCATGTTTTCTTTCGTATTTCTTTTATCATTTATATGTTATGTTTTGACTTGAGAGACTAATGTTTGTTTTTGTTGTTTCGATTATCATTTGTACAGCGCATACATTTTTGTTTGGATTGTTGCGTTAGTTTTTATATCATTACTATCAATGATGTTTGAAATTCTGGAACCGTGTAGAGTTCTTCGTTTAGGAACATCGTCCAAAAAACAAACAAAACAAAAAAAAACAAGGAATAAAAAATAAAAATCAAAAAAGGGAAAAAGAGAGCAAGGAAAAAGAGAGGAAAAAGGAAAAGAAAAATAAGTTGTTTAGCTGAAAAACCAACATGCTTTTGAAAAGAGATGACCTCCAACTTTTCTTTGAAAGAATTCACTGATCCTAACTAGTTTTTGAAAAATGTGTGTGTACACCCGAAGGGTGAATGCTGTGAAAATTTTCCCGGACGCCCAAAATGGACTCGGATGAATGCACAAATGGATCAAAGAACATATTTTGGAAACATTGGGTTGATTTAAAATAGAGGAAATGAATCCTGAGCCCTAGCATCACATGACCATAAAAATTTGACACTTGAGTGTCCGCATAGGTGCATGCATGACCAGTTTTGCGTAAAATTTCCAAATCATCATCTTTGCATTTGTGTCATGGAAATAATGTGGGGCATCCCTTTTTTTCCTTGAACCAAAACAAACCCTGACATGTATCATGTCTAGCAATTCTACAAGCCTTGAGCCCAAATCCTAACTCACCATAAACCTTGACCCAGGGTGAGAATGTCAATCCTTACCCTCGGAAGCAAAAAAAATAAGAGAAGGAAAATTCCCAATCAAAGAGTGGGAGAAAGCAAAAAGAAAAGAAAAGAAAATTCCCAATCAAAGAGTGGGAGAAAGCGAAAAGAAAAGAAAGAAAATTCCCAATCAAAGAATGGGAGAAAGTAAAAAAGGGAAGAAGAAGAAGGAAAGAAAGCTCCTGGTCAAAGAAACCAGAAGAAATGTGCAGAAAGGTCTTTTGACCGGACAATATCTGTACAATACAGAATTGTCACCAAATGAACAAAAGAAAGAAAAGGAAACCATGACCTAAAGTGGTCTTCTCCCTTTGATTACCAACCAAAATCCTGTGCGTCGGTGACTTATTCGCCTCGCGCAAAACCAAAACAGAAAAGGAAAAGGCCAAATACACACAAAAGCCGAAAAACCCACCAAAAGAACCCATTCCCGAGGGAAGTCCTATTGATCCATGATCACGCATGTAATTTTTGATTTGATAGGAAATAATTTGCAAAGTCAAGTCAAGACATATCTATGGTTCAGAATTAGGATGAAACACTTACCTATGCGAGATTGATACACTTTGAGTGATTTTCTTCTATTTTTGTCGAACCTAGTGTTTCCTCTAAATGGTCATTTAGAAACGAAATGCTAACATCCAAAATCTCATTTATGGTTATGGGGGATTTCATCAGCAGACTCTCCTTCCCTGGTAGACGCATTGTTTTTCACTAAAAAAAAAAAGCATATGCTGCTCTAATCGGTTGGAATATTTGTCTCTTTGCTAAAGCATGTTTGCATTTTAGTGGAGAAAACACTGAGACTTTTTCAAGTCTCGCAAGTTATCAAGAACTACGTAGGTCTGAGTTCCTCATTGGGGGATACGTAGGAGCAAGAGCCTCACTTTTGTCGACCACACCGCTTTTTGTTACCATGACCCTAGAGCTGGTAGCCCGCGGAGACACCTTACGGTTATCCGTGCCTCGTCATTCAGTGACCCCAAGTGTGATTGATGAGCAGAGGCCAATGTGGTCATCTGCGCCCTTTCTGGAGATGTCGGCATCTTCCGGTGGAGACTTTTTCAAGTCTCACAAGTTATCTAGAACTACGTAGGTCTGAGTTCCTCATTGGAGGATACGTAGGAGCAAGAGCCTTGCTTTTGTCGGCCGCCCCACAATCTCTGTCATACTGACCCTGAGGTCATGTGACATGCGGAGACAAATTATGGTCATTCCGCACCCCTTTGCCATTTAGACACAGTCGTGTCTGATGGCACGCAGAGACAAATTATGGTCATTCTGCAACCCTTTTGTCATCCAGAGGCGGCGGGCCCGATGACATGCGGAGACAAATTATGGTCATTCCGTACCCCTTTGCCATTCAGACACAGTCGTGTCCGATGGCACGCAGAGACAAATTATGGTCATTCTGCAACCTTCGTCAATCGCGACCGACAAGCCCGTTGACACGCGGAGATTTACATCATCTTCCGCACTTATAAGATCTGTCATACTGACTTTTGAGTCATGCTGACGGGCGGAAATACCTGAGTGGTTATCCGTATAAACATTCTTTTGCTATCTGTAAGACAGAACGCTTGATAGCAGGTAGAGACTGACATCGTCTTCTGCACCTTTTGTTCCCCCGGGAACAACGAGTCATTTGCATGCGGAAATTTTATGGTCACCCGCGACTCTCGTCAACCGAGAGGAACGAAATTAGTGTCTTATCTTTACTTTCCTTTTATCTCCAATAAAAGACAAGTAAAGAGGGGCAACTGTCATACCCTAATTTCGTCCGGGGACCTTTGCTTGATGACATGCGACTTTTGTTTGGTCCTTGTAAGGTGCTTGGCACCCATCATTAGGCAATTTGTGAAATTCCGGGACATGCCGGAAAACAAAAGAAAATATTGATGCACAATCCGTAAGGTTCCGTGACACACCGGAAATCAAATGGAAGCATCGTTGCACAATTAGTGAGGTTCCGTAACATTCTGTAAGTCAAAAAAGGGGATGATTATGTAATCCACAAGGTTCCGTAACATTACGAAAAGAAAACGAGTATCGTTACGAAATTCGTAAGTTTCCGTAACTTTACGAAAAAAGAATCACCAAAAAAGGCAGGGGGTGTACTTAGTAAAAATGGGGGTGCAAATAGCAACCAGGCCCACTTGGGCCCTCCAGAAGATTCCTCCAGAAGGCTGTTGCTTCTGGAGGAAGCAACCCTGCTCGCCTGGGCGAGCTGGGCGGCAAGCATCTCCCCTATTTTGCTATAAATAGGGGAGGAAGTGAAGTGGAAAAGGGTTCAGCCCCTGAGGCACTTCTCTCTCTTTCGAATTTGCTTGGAAAAATTGTTTCCGTGAAGAAAATCTAAGCCGAGGCGCTTCCGAAAAGTTTCCGTAACATTTCCGTGAGGAATTTTGCGAAGGTTTCGACCGTTCTTCGACGTTCTTCATCGTTCTTCGATCTTCAACGGATAAGTACCTCGAACCAAGCTTTTCGATTCATTCTATGTACCCGTGGTGGTCCACATTGTGTTTCGTGTATTTTTATTCTCGTTTCATTTACTTTTTATACCCCCTTTTGACGTGCTTAAGCCATTTTATTTAAGTCATTTCTCGCTTAACCTAAAAATAAAATAAATTTCCACCGATCGTTTGAATTGTATTATCCATTAATTTCGGTTAAAATGAATTCCGACCGTTCGGTCGTGCCGTAACCACGTTGGAAATCAAAAAGAGGTAAAATAATAATAATAATAAAAAATATACCTTTTAGTAAAATAAAGCGAAAAATCAATTGGACGTTTTCTCTTTGGGATTTCTCATTCTTAATCGAATTGACTAATAACTAAAGTGAAACTAAGGCTAAAATCAACTTGCCTAGTCAAGCTCGTCCATAAAAATAGGTTTTTTTAAGTTTATCATTTCAATTTCTTACTAAGTAAAAAGGATCATTTTCAAGGTCCAACGCCTTAAAATGATCATCTTTTAAAACAAATAAGAATCACTTGATAAGAAAGAACTACGTAGGTCTGATTTTCTCATCCTAATTGAGGAATACGTAGGAACAAAGGGAAACACCCTTGTCGACCACAAAAAAAGAAAAAATATAAAAAGGGTATAAAGGATATAAGGACATAAAAGAGAACGTAAAAATCAAAGTCATGTTTGCACATTCGATTAAGGGCTGCCGTCCCTTGTGACGGACGTGTGGGGTGCTAACACCTTCCCCGTGCATAAATACAACTCCCGAACCTTTCACTTAAAAGTTCGTAGATCGCGTCTTTTCCGGTTTTTCCGACGTTTTCCTCAAATAAACGTTGGTGGTGACTCCGCGCGTATTCCTTCGTGGAACAAGCATCCCGCGAGTCACGCGTCGCCCTCCCACCGAAGGGTAGGTTGCGACACTGCTGTCGCAACCTACCCTTCGACGGGAGGGCGATGCGTGACTCGCGGATGCGTCTTCCAAGAAAGAAATACGCGCGGAGTCACCACCAACGTTTATTTGAGGAAAATGTAAGAAAAACCGGAAAAGACGTGGTCTACGAACATTAAGTGAACGGTTTGGGAGTTGTATTTACGCGCGGAGATGGTATTAGCACCCCACACGTCCGTTGCAAGAGACGACAACCTTTAATCAAATTTGCAAATATGACTTCAATTTTATGTTATTTTCCCATTTTTACGTTCTTATATCTTTTATGCACCTTTTATATTTTTTATCTTTTTGTGGTCGACGAGGGTGTTTCCCTTGCTCCTACGTATTCCTCAATTGTGATAAGGAAATCAGACCTACGTAGTTCTTTGAGAACTAAGCGTTGGTTAAGTTGTTTTTTTTTATCCTTTTTTGCAAGATATGTTTTAATTTGAAAGGTCATTTTAAGGCGTTGAACCATTAAACAATCTTTCGATTCTTTTTGAAAGGAGAGAAAACATTAAGGCGTTGAACCATTAATGATTTCTTATTATTATTTCTTTTTTTTTGAAAGAGGTAGTAAAGCTACATGTTGACTTTAGGCCCTTTTTAGAAATCTGGGTTTAACCAATAAAAGCGGAAAAGACCATTTCAAGGTGTTGGACCTTAAGAATGGCTTTTTTAGGCGATGACAAAAGCTTGATTTATTAATTGATTTTAGCCTTAGTTTCACTTTGGTTATTAGTCAATTCGATTAAGAAGGAAAAATCCCAACGAAAAGATATCCGATTGATTTTTTTGATTATTTTACTAAAATATATTTTTTTGATTATTATATTATTATTTTTCCTCTTTTTGGTTTTAAACGTGGTTACGACATGACCGAACGGTCGGATTTCACTTTAACTGAAATTAAAAGATGTTACAATTTTACTTCAAGGAAACAATTTCTTCACGGAAACAATTTTTCTCACTAATTTTAAGTGATTATCAGATACTAGGAGGGTTGAACATTTTTGTTCTTCCCTCCTCTCCCTATTTATAGGAAGATGAGGGAGAAGCTTGCCTCCCAGCTCGCCCAGGCGAGCTAGGTTGCTTCCCCCAAAAGACACCGCTTTCTGGAGAACTTCCTGGAAGGCCCAAGTGGGCCTGGTTGCTATTTGCACCCTCTATTTACTAAATACACCCCTTGCCTTTTTTTGTTGATTCTTTTTCCGTAATGTTATAGAACTTTACGAATTTCGTAACGATATTTGTTTGCTTTCCATAATGTCACGTAACCTTACGGATTACGTAATCATCTTTTTTTTGACTTTCGGAATGTCACGGAACTTCACGGATTGTGCAACAATGCTTTCTTTTGACTTCCGGCATGTCACGGAACTTCACGGATTTCCTAACAATGGGCGCCAAGTACCTCGAAGTTGTCAAACGAGGGTCGCATCCCAACAAACAGACGGTCCCCAGACTTATTTAGGGTATGACAGTTGCCCATCTTTACTTGTCTTTTATTGGAGATTAAAGGGAAGTAAAGATAAGACACTAATTTCGTTCGAGCGAAACACCATTCGGACGGTGAATCTCCCTGTCTGCGAAATCTGCAAAAATTTTGAAAATGATCAGTACCGAACGACCAACATCATCCTGATACTGTCGAGTTCGTTCCTCTTGGTTGACACAAGGTGCAGAATGACCATAATTTGTCTCTGCGTGCCCTTGGACACAATCGAGCCTGGGTGGCAAGGCGCATAATGACCATAATTTGTCTCTGCGTGCCACCGGACACGATTGTGTCTGAATGGCGAAAAGGTGTGCGGAATGACCATAATATGTCTCCGCATGTCATCGGGCCCGCCACCTCTGGATGTCAAAAGACGCAGAAGACGATGTTAGTCTGACAGAGATTGTGGGGCGGCCGACAAAAGCAAGGCTTTTGCTCCTACGTATCCTCAATGAGGAACTCAGACCTATGTAGTTCTGGATAACTTGTGAGACTAAAATAGTCTCGGTGTTTTCTTTACTAAAATGCGAACATGCTTTAGTAAAGAGACAAAACTTCTAACTAATCAGAGCAACATATGCTTTTTTGGATGAAAAACAAATGTGTCTACCGAGGAAGGAGAGTATGCTGATGAAATCTTCTCATAACCATTTCGTTTCTAAATGACCATTTAGAGGAAACACTGGGTTCAAAAAAAATAGAAGAAAATCACTCAAAGTGGATCGATCTCACACAGGTAAGTGTTTCGTCCTAATTCCGAACCATAGATATGCCATAACTTGATTTTCCAAGTCATTTCCTATCAAATCAAAGATTACATGCTTGATCATGGATCAATAGGACCTTTTCTTGGGAATGATTTGTTTCTTTGGGAAATTTGGTTTTAAGTATTCTTGGCCTTTTCCTTTTCTGTTTTTGTTTAGTGTGAGGTGAACAAGTCACCGACACACAGGATTTTGGTTGGCAATCAAAGGGAGAGGACCACTTTAGGTCGTGGTTTCCTTTCTTTTTTTGTTTACTTGGTGACAACTCTGTGTTGTTCAGATGATGTCTGGTCCAAAGACCTTTCTGCATATTTCTTATGTTTTCTTTCGATCCTTGATCGGGAATTTCTTTCCTTTCTTTTTTTGCTTTCTCTCAATCTTTGATTGGGAATTTTCTTCTTTTTCTTTCTTCCGAGGGCAAGGATTGGCATTCTCACCCTAGGTCAAGGTTTATGGTAAGTTGGCATTTCGGCCTAAGGTTTGTAGAATAGCTGGACATGACATATGTCAGGGTTTGGGTTGGTTCTGGGATAAAAGGGGATGTCCCACATTATTTCCATGACACACATGCAACAATGATGATTAGGAAATTTTACGCAAAACAGGTCGTGTATGCACCTATGTGGACACTCAAGAATCAAATTTTTATGGTCATGTGATACTACGGCTCAGGATTCATTTTCTCTATTTTAGTCAACCCAGTGCTTCCAAAATATGTTCTTTTATCAATTTGTGCATTCATCCGAGTCTATTTTCGGGAAAATTCTCACAGTGTTCATTCTTCAAATGTATACACATTTTTTTCAAAATCTGATTATGATCAATGAATTTTTTCAAAGAAAAGTCAGAAGTTATATCTTTACCAAAGCATGTTGGTTTTTTAGCTAAACAACCTATTATTATTATTTTATTTATTTTCTTATTTTCTTCCTTCTTTTTCTTTTCTTGCTAGCTCTTTTTTTTTCTTTTCTTTTTTACCTTTCCTTTTTAAAGTTATTATCATTTATTCATTTTCTTTCTCTTTTTTTTTTCTTTTTCTCTCTAAAAAGATTGTGCGGACGGGGGCAGACACTACCTGCTTATGTCTAACCACAAGGTAAAAGAACGCACGAAATGGTAAGTCGCAAAAAAAAAAACGGTGACGAAATAACTGAGAGCCATAACGCCAAACAACAAAAAATAATAACAGCAACGTTAGTAACCATATAGACAAAAAACATAAAACAGTAATGTCAATAGCAATATAGACAATAAAAAAACGTCAATAGCAAACTAACAAAAAACAATAATGTCAATAAAAAGGGTGTGGTGACCTTGATCACGTGGCTCCGCTTCCTCCCAAGAAACCGAGCAAGTCCGTCATCTCCTCATCCATGCGGGCCTCCTCTGCATCGGCGGGGGAATCCGGCAGGTGCCTCCCCTGTATGGGCCTCGGGCTAAACTGCTCTGGAGTAGGGCACGTAAAAGGAGCGAAACCCTGCCCCTGCTGACTGAGGTTGAGCTTGTAGAGACACTCATGTATCTGTACTTGCCCCTGGTGGTTGGCCGCCTACTGGCAAACCAAGTGCTGTAGATAACGCTCCATGCCTAGTGACCTGGCGGGATCAGCCTGATGAGGTGGTGGTGGTGTGTCTGCGGCCTGAGGTGCATCAGCCTACGCCTGCCTAGGCGTGCAATACTTCTCAATGAAGGCCCGGGTGATCGGCTGTCGGATCACCTTGTTAGGAGTGACGGGAACCCCGAATGATTGGCAGAGGCCCGTGATCAATGCCAAAAACCCCAGGGCCCTGTTAGACTTATCCAGGTCTAGAGGGTGCCTGGTGGGTGGCATACTTGTAAATAAATAGATGGCGTCAACAATCAACTGAGCCACATGGACGCTCATCCGTGTCAGGATGGCATACACCAACTGACACTTTGACAGAGGAAGGTCAGAGTTATGATCACTAGGCAAGACATTGCTGAGCAGCAATGCCATCCACATATGGGTCAAGGTGGTCATGTTGGTGTGCATGATCTGCACCTGCCTCCCTGCAGCAGTCCGGGTGAAATCCTGCCCCGAGGTGCATAACAGCTGGGCAATGGCCTCCTCATCGAACCCATCGGCCCTGTTCCTCCTTTGATTGAACTCACACTCCTGGCCTTCCTCCAACACTAGCGGGTCACCCAGGAACTGGCTGAGGGCATCTGCATCAAAGGGAATCCACAGACCCCTCACCCATGATCGCATGTCTCGCACTCCCTCTTCTGTGGGCCAAGCATTAGCATAAAACTCCAGGACTATATCAGGGTCAAACTTAGCCATGGGAGTCACCAGCGACGTCCAATGTGGGCGAGCTATCTCCTTCTGAAAATTTATGTACTCATCGTGCCTGAGCTGGACGCGTCTCTCTCTGTGGAACGACCCTCCTTTGATGGCCTCGAAGCGCTGCTGGTGCTCGGCGCTCCTAAAATGGTGGCTATCAAACTCGGGGGTGGCACTGGTCCCTTCAGCCTCGGCGTCCCTCCTAGATCTCTTTGCAGAAAGCTTTTTCGGAGCCATTTTCTGTGAGGATAAACATTTGGAAAGTTAATTTACAAGGAAATACCAATCATTACGAACAAGAGCCAAACAACATTTATATGGTGCGAGTGTCAACATGCACTTTACAAAACAATCACATTGGGGCATGTGCTATTTCATGACACATATCTATATACATGCATTTATACACACACACATAAATTTTTTGCTGAAAGGAATTTTATGACACAAATCCATGTATGTTTTTGACAAGCATTTTCATGCTACATTCCACATATATGCACATTTTTTGAAAGGCTCCTTATGCTACCTACTCACAAATATACATATTTTGAAAGGCATTTTTACGCCATATATTCACACACTTTGCAAGGCATTTTCATGCTATATATTCAACATATATACATACTATTGAAAGGTATTTTTCATGCTACCTAGGTGCAAGGTACTCCTCATGAGGCAACAAATTCAAATTCTAGTCAAAAACCTCACAAACATGTTATAATATTCATGCTTCTTTTACATTCAAAACCAAAAACTTAGATTCCTAGGCATAAGTCATGCTTTTGGCACTTTAGTCTAGCTTCTACAAAAATGCCCACACACTCACAATGGCAGCCATATGTGCATAATTCGTTCCACTAGCTAAGTTTCACAAAATCATGCGCAAACGCCATTGAGGCATTTCACCGAACACTTGGTGGGCGCATGTTTGGGTGCCAATAACAAGGGGATAGGGGTAATGTGGCATGCCCCATTATCTCATAATGCACTATAGGCCTAGGGCCATCCCTTATAACCCCCTAACTCAAACCAACAAGCATAAAACAAAGCCAAAATTGCTCCATAGATTTGGGCACATTCACACAATTTAAAGCACTAAAAGAAGACTAAGATACAACGATGGAAAGCTAGAAAGCCCAAGAATGAGATACTTACTTGATGGAGTGAGTAGCAACACTAAGAATGGAAGCAAAAACGCAAAAATGGTGGCCTAGGGGTGAAAATCCGTAATTCCCGTGGTGTTGGCGTTTTTTGAGTGAGGGGGGGGGGGAGTTTTGGGTGGAGGAAAACTCCCCCTCCCTCGTTTTTTATATTTCCAAGTGCAAGGGTGCTCGCCCAGGCGAGCTAACCTGTACCCTTTTTTTTTCCGAAAGGCATAAGTATGGCTCTCTACGGGTCGGTGTTCGCTTACTCAAACCCCCTTAGGGTAGGTTAGGCATCCAATATTTACTTTAAAGACACAATAGTAATAATTACTGGGAATTTAAAGGATACTAGGCTACTTCCCAGTGGCACTTTCCGCTTGTCCAAAGCTGGGCATGGGACGACAATCTATCGATCTTGATCCTAGCTTCTACTTGCGTCCATCCCTAAGCACCTGAAAGCAGGAAATGACATTGCACAGCAAAACTATGGCTGCGTTACCGTTTTACCTTGATTAGTTTCTTCCTTCAGCTTCATCCCAACATCTGACCACTGCCTAAGACGATTCTGCTCCTGTCATCAAAAAATATGCATGCGTATGCGTATGCATGAGCGTTTTCAAATGCAACAATCTTTTTAGTGAAAACTGGTCAGGTAGAGTTTTAGTTAAGCGCTTGGGGCATCCCATGGACTGAGTGAAAAGGCTCAGGTTATCACAAACTGCACATGGTTTAAAGCACAAAGTGAGGACTGAAGCCTCAATCTCATGTTTTCTTCTTTTAAAAGACTCTGACGAGAAATTTACAGCAGACAGGAATCCCTGGGGGAAACCAAGAAGAACACATAAAAATAAAAGAACATGCAGCGATATCCTCAATTGCCTTAGATTCTAAGCATAGTATCACTTGACAACATCGGAGTTCACGGGTAAAGGTAGTTCCTCGCCATCCATGTTGGTAAGCACCGGGGCCCCTTCGGAAAAAGCCCTTTTCACAACAAAAGGCCCTTCGTAGTTTGGGGCCCACTTCCCTCGATTATCTTTAACAGCGTGGGACATCTTTTTCAGCACAAGGTCTCCCTCATGGAACTTGCGCAAGTGTACCTTCTTGTCGAACGCATTCTTCATTCTTTGTTGATACAGGCGCCCATGACTCATGGCCGTCAAGCGTTTACCTTCAATAAGGTTGAGTTGGTCGTAGCGTGTTTGAGCCTACTCCGATTCTTCTAAGCCTGATTCTGCTAGCATCCTCTAGGAGGGGACCTCTACCTCAAACGGGAGTACCGCTTCCATTCCATAAACTAAGGAGTACGGTGTTGCCCCAGTAGAAGTTCGTACCGAAGTTCGGTATCCATGCAGGGCAAAAGGCAAAATCTCATGCCAATCTTTGTACGACACTGTCATCTTCTGAATAATTTTTTTAATATTCTTGTTGGCTGCTTCCACGGCTCCGTTCATCTTTGGTCGGTAGGGGGTGGAATTGTGATGCTGGATTTTGAAATCCGTGCACATTTCCTGCTTCTTCTTGTTATTCAGATTGGTGCCATTGTCAGTAATGATCTTCCTAGGGAGTCCGTATCGACAAATCAGCTCCTTTTTTATGAATCTGACCACTACACTCCTCGTGACATTGGTGTAGGAAGCCGTTTCGACCCATTTGGTGAAATAATCTATTGCCACGAGAACGAAGCGATGACCGTTCGAAGCCTTGGGT
Source organism: Glycine max (assembly GCF_000004515.6). Taxonomy (NCBI): domain Eukaryota; kingdom Viridiplantae; phylum Streptophyta; class Magnoliopsida; order Fabales; family Fabaceae; genus Glycine; species Glycine max. Next base: position 30,373,610 of record NC_038251.2, read on the forward strand.
TCGATGGCCCCTATGACATCTATCCCCCACATGGGAAAAGGCCAAGGGGCGGACATGACATTTGGGGGATGTGGCGGAGCATTGACATTGTCCGCGAACGCTTGACATTTATGGCATTTCCTTACATGCGTGCAACAATCACTTTCCATTGTGAGCCAATAATAATCTGCTCTCAGGATCTTCCTGGCCATAGCATGCCCATTGGCATGCGTTCCAAACGAACCCTCGTGGACTTCCTCGATCATGTGGTTCGCTTCTTTGGCATCCACGCATCGCAGGAGGGTCATGTTATGGTTTCTCTTATATAGTATGCTCCCGCTCATGAAGAAACCAGCCGCCAATCTCCTCAATGTCCTTTTATCATTGTCGGAAGCCCAAGGTGGGTATTCTTTGCTTTCAACGAAATGCTTGATATCGAAATACCAAGGCTTACCGTCTCGTTCCTCTTCCACCTAACAACAATGCACGGGTCTGCCACGACACCAGAACTCAATGTATGGTAGGTCCTCGTGCGGTGTTAGCTAGAACATGGACGCCAAAGTACCAAGCGCATCCGCCATTTGATTTTCCTCCCGGGGAACGTGATGGAAGGAGATGTCATCAAAGGAATCAACCAACTCCTTGATATAGGCTTTGTAAGGTATCAGCTTGGGGTCTCTAGTTTCCCATTCCCCTCTCAGCTGGTGAATTACCAGTGCTGAGTCCTCGTACACTTTGAGCAGTTTGACATTAGAGTCAATTGCTACCTGGACGGCCAGGGCACATGCTTCATACTCAGCCATATTGTTGGTGCAGTCAAACCCCGGCCTGGCTGTGAAAGGTATACATTGATTGTCTGGAGAGACCAATACTGCTCCAATGGCATGGCCTAGAATGTTTGATGCTCCGTCAAACCACATGGTCCACTTGTCCCGGTCCTCGTCTAGTTTTTCCTCAAACAAGGCCATGATGTCCTCATCCAGGAATTCGGGATGCATGGGCTGATAGTCGTTGAGAGGCCGCTGAGCCAAATAATCTGCCAAGGCGCTTCCTTTTATCGCCTTTTGGGTGACGTAAACTATATCAAACTCGGATAGCAAAACTTGCCATCGGGCGATCCATCTTGTGAGAGCAGGCTTCTCAAAGATGTACTTAACCGGGTCCATCTTGGATATCAACCAGGTGCTATGGCTCAGAATGTATTGTCTTAGCCGGTGGGACGCCCAAACTAAAGCGCAACATGTTCTTTCGAGCAGGGAGTAATTCATTTCACAGGCCGTGAACTTGTTACTCAAGTAGTAGACAACGCACTCTCTCTTCCCGGAATCGTCATATTGCCCCAACATACACCCCCATCGACTCATCCAAAATCGTCATATACAAGATGAGAGGCCTTCTGGGTACCGGCGGCATAAGCACAGGAGGGTTCATGAGACACTGTTTGATCTTTCCAAACACCTCTTGACAATCCTCGTTCTAGCGGACGGATTGGTTTTTGTGTAAGAGTTTGAACAACGGCTCACAAATAGCGGTGAGTTATGATATGAATCTGGCAATATAATTCAAACGTCCCAGGAAACCTTGGACCTGCCTCTCGGTACGGGGTTCCGGCTTCTCAAGGATGGCCTTCACCTTTTCGGGGTCCACCTCTATCCCTTTCTGGCTCACGATGAAACCTAGCAATTTCCCTGATTTGACCCCGACGGTGCACTTAGCGGGGTTTAACCTCAATTGATACTTCCTAAGCCTTTCGAACAACTTCCGCAAGTTGACAAGGTGTTCCTCCTTGGTCTTAGACTTGAGAATTATGTCATCCACATAGACTTCGATTTCTTGGTGCATCATATCATGGAACAAAGCCACCATAGCCCATTGATAAGTTGTCCCGGCGTTCTTGAGTCCAAAGGACATCACCCTATAACAGAACGTCCCCCACAGGGTAACGAAGGTAGTCTTTTCCATATCCTCCGGCGCCATTTTTATTTGATTGTAACCGGAGAACCCATCCATGAAGGAAAACAAAGCGAAATTGGCCATATTATCCACGAGGATATCGATGTGTGGCAGAGGAAAATTGTCTTTGGGACTGGCTCGATTCAGGTCCCGATAATCCACACACATTCGCACCTTCCCATACTTCTTAGGGACAGGTACAATGTTGGCTACCCATTCTGGGTACCGAGCCACAACCAAAAAACAGCGTTAAATTGTTTCTTTACCTCTTCTTTTATTTTCAAGGATGTCTCGGGCTTCATCCTCCTCAGTTTTTGTTTTACTGGGGAACACTCAGGATTTAGAGGTAATCTATGATGTACAATATCAGAACTCAAATCGGGCATATCTTGGTACGACCAAGCAAAGATATCTTGGTAGTCTTTTAGCAGGGTTGTCAATTCTTCACGGATGGGGGCGGTCATACCCGTGCCTATCTTTACTTCCTTTTTTCCCTTGTCGGTTCCTAGGTCCACTATTTTCGTCTCCTCTTGATGAGGCCCCATTTCTTGGTCCTCATGGGCGACTATCCTTTCCAACTCCGAGGGAAGTCCTACATCTTCGTCCTCTTCATCCTCTGTCTGATTCGTTTCTTGCTCGAAATCAATGGTCGGGTCCCAGGTATTAGTACCTTCGAGGGACTCATCATCGGATCTGGTGTTTTAAGCGTAAAGAAATAAACATGCAAATGGATGAGAATGGGTAGAGACGTAGGAACAGATGAAGAAAGATCATTGTATTATAAATTCAGGAATAGAAGACATAAAGCCTTAACTAAAGGAAACTATAAAGCCTAGGCCCAACTGTAGACTTTAAAAGCCACAAAGGGTTACATTATGCTTGTCGCATAAATGTCCGGGCGCTCCTCCACGCGCCAATTTCCTAGTCGGAAACCAAGAGGGCATGGTTGTACCAAATCTGACCCACTCGGAGAATCATCTTCGCATATTGCAACGACTTCGCCTTCGTGTCCTAGACCCGCGTTGATAAAGCTCCTACTTATGTGGCAAGGCGGGCCCCCTTCGACTTCTTGTCTTAATCGCGAGCCTTGACTTCCGCTCTTCCTTCCCGCAACGCTTTTCCTTATGTCCGCTTGTGTGGGTTTATAGCCTAACCCAAACTTCCCACGGTTTCCTCTAGCACTTATCAGGCTGTTTCTGCCGCCGTTGTCTTTGGCTAAACCCATTCCGGGCTAGTAACCATTCCCCAACATCACTCAGGCCACCATTACTGCCGCATCGGACAGGCAAGGTTGCCCAGAGAAGGAATCTACAGAGGCAATGCTTACCACCTCAAAAGACTGGAAGGCCATTTCTAATGACTCCTTTGCGGCTTCCACATATGGCATAGAGGACGGGCAACTCACCATGATGTCTTCCTCGCCCGATACGACAACCAAATGTCCCTCTACTACGAATTTCAATCTCTAGTGGAGTGTAGAAGGAACGACTCCCACTGAGTGGACCCACAGGCGCCCCAAAAGCCAGCTGTAAGCGGGGTTAATATCCATTATTTGAAAGGTAACCTGACAGGTATGGGGGCCTATCTGTACATGGAGGTCGATCTCTCCCCTAACCTCTCGGCGGGTGCCGTCGAAGGCACGGACCACCATGGAACTTGGCTTTAGATGGGAAGCATTAAACGGTAATTTCTCCAAAGTGCTTTTGGGCATTACGTTTAAACTGGAACCGTTATCGATGAGCACCTTGGCTACGACGTGGTCCATGCACTTGACTGATACATGCAAAGCCCTGTTATGCTTTCTCCCCTCAGCAGGGATTTCTTCTTCGGCGAAGGCGAGATAGTTGTTGGCGGTGACATTATTGACGAGTCCTCCAAAGCCATCTATAGACATATCTTGGGCCACATGAGCTTCGTTCAAGACCTTTACTAGCAAAGCCCGATGAGGCTCAGAGCTCATGAGTAATTCCAAAAGAGAGACTTTGGCCGGGGTTTGTTGAGCTGCTCAATGACTTTGAACTCGCTCTGCTGAATAAAGCGGAGAAACTCGTTTGCTTCCTCTAGCGACACTTCCTTCTTGCCACAACCATCCCTTTTATTCGGAAGACCTTTTGTCGGAATATCCTCGTCTAAGGTGAGGGTCGTTTTGTCATTCTGTTCTTCCACCATCTTTGCCTTCCCCTTAACGTTCGCGGGTTGAGTCGCCAGGTCGGGGGGTGCAAACACGCGACCGCTGTGGGTCACACCGCTCAGCCCTGTGATATTGGTCACCTTGGCTGACAACAAGCCGATGTCAGTGGCCTCTTCTTTCCTTTCATTCGGAGGTGCATACCTCCACAGGACTGCGTGGCTGTTTTGGTATGGGAAAGGACCAGGCTTAGCTACCGAGGGGTATCGGGGCTTTTGTGAAGCTGCGTCCATGGTGAAATATATCACCAAAGGTTTAGGCCTTCCAAAACTTCTCTCATCTGCGGACTGCATACATATATGCTGCTCTTCCTTCCCCTCATCGCCGACTACTAGTCGGCCTTGATCTATCATCTATTGCAACAATTCCTCCACTGCTAAACATGTTTCCATGTTATGTAGCTCGCCAGGATGCAACAAACAAGAATCCTCTTCATGCCCACCGTGGGGAATTACGCCCCCTTTTTGTAGGGCCTTGTAGATAAACAACCGGCGCGGTTTATCCGACTCAGTGGCATTAACTACTCCCCCTCCATGATTGGCGAGCGGGTTTGTTTTCATGTTAGGCTAATCCTCTTGAAACGTCAGCCATCCGACGTCTATCAAATGTTGGACCTTGTATTTAAGGGCCGGGCATTTTTTGGTGGAGTGGCCCGAGGTTTTCCCATGGTACGTGCAAGTTGCGTCAGGGTCATACCACTTTGGGAAAGGATGTTGGTAGATCTTCCCGGGAGTTATTACGACCATTTGGTTGGCGATGAGGGATGGCAAGAGGTCTTCATACGTCATCGGGATCAGGGCGAATTCTGGAATTGGCTTCGGGGGAAAATTCCTCATCGCGATGGAACCGGCACCAAAGTGGGCATTGCCAGCCGGGAGAGCCATGGTTGGAGCCGGAGCTTGGGGGGCCTCCCTCTGGATGGGGGCGGGTGCTCTAGGCTGTACGGGTGCTGAATTGGAGGAGTTCCCAGCGTGAGCTGAAAAGCTCAGATGATGTTGCGCGTATTGATGGGTACCATGAGAGGTCTGTGGAGGCTTGACCCATGCGGGCGCCGAAGTGATGGCATGGGTATCTCCTTCCTTCCTTTTTGCCCCAGTTGCTCCGATTCTTCTAGCATTGGCACTTGTGGAAGAGACATAATCGAACTTCCCTCTTTTCAACCCTACTTCGATTCTTTGCCCGGCGAACACCAAGTCCGTGAAACTGGAAGGCATGTAGCCTACCAACTTCTCATAGTAAAACACTGGCAAGGTGTCTACCATCATCGTAATCATCTCCCTTTCGACCATGGGAGGGGCCACTTGTGCTGCCAGGTATCTGTTGGACAAGTGGCCTCAGATATCTTAAGAAGGGGGGTTGAATTAAGATATTACAAACTATTTCCCCAATTAAAAATTTTATTTAACTTTCTATTCAAGTTATAAATTCCCTTAATAATGAATTTCTTAAATAATGATTCGAATAGAACAATCTGAATATGAATATAAAACAATAATAAATAAAGGAGTTTAAGGGAAGAGAAAGTGCAAACTCAGATTTATACTAGTTCGGCCACACCCTTGTGCCTACGTCCAGTCCCCAAGCAACCCGCTTGAGAGTTCCACTATCTTGTAAATTCCTTTTACAAGTTCTAAACACACAAGGACAATCCTTCCTTTGTGTTTAGAATTCTTTCACAACAAGAGACCCTCAGTCTCTTAATCCCTTTTCAGAATAAAGAAGAAGAGAAGAAGAAATTTCTCTTGAAAGAGATAGATTGAACAATTTGAGCACTCAAATAATTCCTTATTGAATCACAAGTAATTTGGCCAAGGAATTTGTAAGAGGATAAAACGATTTTGCTTTATAAGAGGATAAGACCTTTTTGTTCTGAAAAAATCTCATCAAATTCGTGTCTTAAGTCACATATATATAGGCCTTTGATAGCCATTCAAGAACCACATAAAAAGATGTGACTGTTGAGAATATTTTCTGAAAATTTGCTCTGGTAATCGATTACGGTATATGTGTAATCCATTACAAGCTTTAAAATTTGAATTAAAACGTTCAGACACTGCTGGTAATCGATTACCATGTATGTGTAATCGATTACACAGTGCAAATTTTAATAGCTTTTTTAAATCAGTTTTGGCCACTGGTAATCGATTACATCCTCTGGTAATCGATTACCAGAAAGTAAATTTCTTGTAAAAGACTTTTTAACTTAAATTTCTTGGCCAAACCTTTTGCTACTTCAATTGGAATTCCCTTCCTATTTAATATACCTTTTCTAAGATTCTAGAGACTGTCTTGATCATCCATCTTGAATATCTTTGATTTCTTTGTCTTGAATAAAGCTTTGTGAAACATGTAAGCCTTTGGCATCATCAAAACATCAGCTTGATCCTTTGTCTACAATCTCCCCCTTTTTGATGATGACAATCCTTAAATCAAGACAAACCATATACAAGATGATAGCACATTCACACAGCCCTTACTCCCCCTTTCTTTTGGCATGTATGCCTATGCCTAACTTTAATGATTTTAATTGATTTCTAACCCAAGTTCTCTCAAGTTCTCTCCCCCTTTGGCAACATAAAAAAGAACTAAGCAACACAATCAAAATCCAAACAGAGCCAAACATTAAACCAAAATAAATCCATACATTGTCATAACCAACCAAAGCAAAGTCCAGAAATATAATAATAGTGCAAGAGTACGATAACTAGTGCAACAAAAAGCCAAATACACGGCGATAAAACAAAGTACTAATAATACTTAATTACTAATAAGACTTAGTCATAATAATAACAATTAATCTAAGAGGATGATGGAGGTGGTGGTGGTGGATCAAAGCAAGTACGGATGAAGGAGACATCTTCTTCAACTTGTGTGAGGCGAATATCCATGCCGGCAAAACGTGTATCCAATGAGTCGAAACGTTCACCAACATAAGAACGAAAACCTCGTAATTCGATAAGGACTTCATTCAGGAGTGGTGAATCTTCACGCTGAGGAGGAGGTGAAGGGGTACGCTCATCTTGAGGAGGGAGTGCGTCTTTCTTCAGCAATTGACCATTCCGATCCTTACGGTAACCAAAGGAAGTCACAGCACCAATTGCAAAGGAACGTTTGACTTGAACAAATGGCTCATCATCAAGCGGAATTTGAAAATGACGCAGAAACAAAGTTATCAACTGTGGATAAGGTAGAGGTGCATTGGCCCATAATGCCTTATGCATTCGGTACCGAACCAAATAGGCCCAGTCGATCTGGCGATTGGTGAGAAAAGCCCACATCAGAATCAAATCCTCCTCAGAGGCTTGTGCTAAATTTGAAGACCGGGGAAGCAAAATTCTAACAATGATATAGTGCATGATGCGATTATCAAAAGTTAATGATCCGGCCAGCAATCTACCGGTCATTTCAGCCTGGTCATTGCAGACCATTCGGCGAGCATCATGACTAGAATAATCAAATTTCCAGTCATCAACAATGGTGCCCTCAAAAGGTGCCCCTTGACTGGGTAGATGAGTTAAAGAAAAGAATAAGGACTGATCAATGATCATAGGAATATCATGCACCTCAGAGGAAATAATGCCATCCTGAATTTTCAAA